>NW_015263605.1:0-425 GCF_001447785.1 Gekko japonicus
GGGAGCAGCTCTCCAAGTGCCTGAAGATCCCGGAGAGCCGCTACCAGTCATTGTACTGAGGAGACGGACCAACAGCCTGACTATGGACAGGGCAAGTCCTTATGTTCAAGGACATTTACACTTCCCGGGAAAAGGCAGTCCACGCAGCCCGGGAGACCACGGAGTGCTCCTGCATGCTCTAGAGCCTTTTGGGTGTACCTGAAGCCCTCCAGCCCATAAAGGCTGTTGCTTCAGGGGACCAACAAAGCTCTGGGGAGACGTCTCCTACGCCTGAGGATGAATGCAGGGAGGCCACCTCACAGGGACCAGGGGGCGAGCGTTTGGCGGGGAGGAGAGCGGGCAGGTGAGGGAAGCCTCCCCGGATACTGTGTATCTTGGTGTTGTGCTAAAGCAGGATGGGCAGAGAAGAAGAAGAGATTGGATTT
>NW_015263606.1:0-425 GCF_001447785.1 Gekko japonicus
ATAAACCCAATCTCCTCCTCCTCCTTCTGGTAAAAAACAAACAAACCAAAAGCAAGCATGGGGGTTCTCAAAATTGTATCACTGGGAGAAATAATTTGGGACACAAAGACCTGACAATGTTACATTATCCTGGGTTTGTTTGTTTATTTGTTGTTGTTGTTTTTTAAAAAGTATTTGAATAGCCACAATCTTCCCTAGTGAAAATTTCCCCCCAAATCTGAGTTCAGCTCTTTTCCAACCAATGTAATAAATGGTTTATGGATCGATCGCACAACTGCCATTTTTTAAACATTTCATGCTTTCCCCCCCAGCTCATTGTAAATTCTCCTGATGTGTGAATTGTGTCTGTTCCATAATGAATGATTAAATACTTCTGGAGGAAATGCTTGTGAAAATCTCACATACAACAAGTACCGTGCACAGAT
>NW_015263607.1:0-425 GCF_001447785.1 Gekko japonicus
CTTTTAAAAACGGGGAAGTAAAGCTGTGTTTCCTAACACAGTAACTGAAAGCACAGACGATTCCATTTTTATATCCTTTTATGGAAGATGGAAAAAAGGTGGCCGTGTTACTGAAACGAGATATGGCTAATCCAAATAATTCTGCTATTTGGTCTACCTGGTTTTATCCAAGTCCCTGGTATGAATTCCCTTCACTTATCTGAGGCAAATACTCCTAGTGGCAGAATTATAAATTCAGATAACATGCATTTATGCAGATCACGATGCCCTATGATACAAAATAACTCCCATTCTTCTTTCCACCTGGCCTCTTGTAACCCCCCACCCCCCTTTTTCTCTTAAGTTGCGCCTGACTTACGGCGACACCATAGAATTTTCAAGGCTAGAGACATTCAAATATGGTTTGCCATTGCCTGCCTCTGCGT
>NW_015263608.1:0-425 GCF_001447785.1 Gekko japonicus
AAAAGAAATTTATTTCACTGACATTGTCTCACAAATTCTGTTCCAAATTTAGCACCCATGGAATCCACACAAGCAGAAGTTATACTGGTATATATTTCCATGGAAGCTCTCTTGGACCCCCGTGTAGGGCAAGATATAAAGAAATGAGATTTTCAGCAGATGCTGTTTCAGGACAGGGGCTTGCAAACAAAATTCTTCTGAATCACAGTCTCTGAATCACTTACCAACTCTACTTTGCAATTCCTTATTGACTTCGTTCCACCCGGACAAATCATTTGCTACAGTTTTTGCTTTTTCCAGTATCTCTGGATCTAAAAGAGTTGCAACAATCCAAGCCAAGAGATTAATCACAGAGCACAATGAAGACAGATCGTTTCAGGAGGGTAGCTAAGTTGATCTGCAGTAGAAGACCTAGATTCAAGTCC
>NW_015263609.1:0-425 GCF_001447785.1 Gekko japonicus
GTTCACTTACAGCTCAGTGTTAAACAGTGTTACACATTTCTAAACTCATTCATTTCTGTGGATTTAGAAAGGTGTGACTCTGTTCAGGATTGCACTGTTACACTTCAGCAGTCCTATGCATCCTTATTTAAAAGTGATCCACATGACTTGAAAGTAAATTTTGTTCTACTGTGCATGGAAACAGGCTACAAGAGTTGATAGTTGCTGAGCAAAGGTGCTTTTCAGTGAGATGCTGTTCGGTCAGTAAAGCAATAAATATTTATAATTTGAGAACTGAATATATCATAGAGCTTCATAAAGTAGGAGTATAAGATCACCTTAGACGATCCCGATAACAAACTGGGTGTTACCTCCGAGATTCTTTCACCTGAGATGACTTCCCTAGAAAGAGAAGATAGCAGAAAGCACACAATATCTCTCTATAT
>NW_015263610.1:0-425 GCF_001447785.1 Gekko japonicus
TATATTTTAGAATTAAAGAGAACATGATGGCATCTCCCCCTGGGATCCTCACAGCACCTCTGTGAGCTGGGTTAGACCAGGGACAAATGCTTGGCCCAAGATTACCTAGGGAGTTTCATGTCTAAGTGGAAGATACTGCCCAAGTCTCCCCAGGCCTAGCCCAACATGCTACCTGCAATACCCTATTAGCTTTGCAGTGCGATCACAGCTGCAGTTTTCCCAGCAACTGGAAAGGTTCAGGAAAAGGGTGGCAAACACCACCGCTCTTTTGTTTCCAGTTCAGTGAAAGTAAGTGAAAGTAAGATGTGAATCCTTGGCTTGCAGCCCAGCAGCGCTAATGTGCTAAAAAATGCTGTCAGGTCATAACCAATGTATGGTGACTCCATAGGACAGGGGTCCACATACGGTTGCCAGGTCCCTTACCT
>NW_015263611.1:0-425 GCF_001447785.1 Gekko japonicus
TGCCACCTGGGCCTCCATCGTTAACTAATGGGGAAAAGCACCCAGATTAAAAAAAACTGGACAGATTAGATTTAAATCCTGCCCAGGGAGAAGATGGGAATAAGACAATACTTATGTTTTAAATAGCATTAGACTATTAGGAGCAAGTAGGAAGAGGCAAGAAAAGAACTCATATTTCACACTAGAAAGCATTTCTTTAAAATGGAGCACATGAAGCTTTTGGAATATTGTGAGGCCTTTGGAATCCATCATTGGGCCTGATGTTGAAATCAGCCCAGCATACCAGGGGCAGGGAAGACAGCAGAGAAAGTCATAGTACTGTGTGTCTGGCTTAGCATGTATGAGGTCTCCAGCTCACGCCCTACAAGTCAGCCTTGAAATCAGTCCCAGCACAGAAGAGATTTAGCACTGTCAGCAATGGACAC
>NW_015263612.1:0-425 GCF_001447785.1 Gekko japonicus
CACACGTCTGGGGCGATGAGCAGTGGCTAGAGCACTTCAGAATGACCAGGTAAGGTGGATACAGTGCCCGCTGCCCAGTGCCAGGGGACCACGCACCAAGTGCAGAATGGGCACCACCTGGGCAGCAGGCTCCAGTGCAGTGGATTGTGGACGGGCCCACCATGCCAGTGGGCTGCTGCCATGGCGTGGCCACAAACGCTCAGAAGTACAAATAGCAGATGGCAGGGTTGCTAGGAGGTGTGCCCATGAGGCCCCCAAGTGGCACCCAAGGGGTCAGGACACCTCACCTATGTAACAACAGCCAACCCTTCCTGAGGAGCCGGCACATGTGCACCCCCACCCCCAAACGTCCAGGGCCGGTTCCAGATGGACACATTCCACCTGAGCACGGCCCCGGTGACAATGGGCACAGTCTGGCAGGGTAC
>NW_015263613.1:0-425 GCF_001447785.1 Gekko japonicus
GAGGAAGACCCAACATGAGATGGATGGATGGACTCTCATCGAGGAAGCCACGGCCTTCAGTCTGTAAGACCTGAGCACGGCTGTTAAGGATAGAATGCTTTGGAGGTCATTAATATATAGGGTCACCATAAGTTGGAAGTGACTTATAAGTCAGAACACATGCATGTTGGGGGCATGGGAGAAAGTGATGTGGCTGGGGATTCTGTTTACAACTGTCTCGTTATCTCTGCTAGCTCAGACATTGGTGTGGATAATGGGGTATGGTATAAGCCAGCGGGGCAATCTTGGAGAGGGAGGGGGTGCATGGCTTCAGATTGGTAGCATAAAGGGGGGAGGCCTCTGAGTAGGGGAAGGCCATCTCTTAAGGAGAAGCAGATTGCAAGCTGGGGAGGGGGCTCAGGTGCTGTTTTCTCTCTTCCCCTCTG
>NW_015263614.1:0-425 GCF_001447785.1 Gekko japonicus
CATAGAGAGCTCTGGCCTCCGTGCCCCACTTGGAGAATTTTATGGGGGCAACTGGCTGACAACGGTGGGAAACAAGAGGCAGGACAAGACTGATCTTTGATCTACTCCAGCAAGGGTCCGGTTAGGTACTTATGTCCCACCCACCCCCGGCGCCATTTATTAATCATGCCAACCAGAGCACTTTGTCTTGCTTGAGAATTCCTCTCCAGCAGCATAGCCTTCAAAGCCCACTTCGGAAAGCTTGGCAGCAGCATTACCAACAGTGGCTGCCCATTCCATCCTAGGAGGGTGCTGCTCCTTGGCATCTCTTGTCATTCTCTGCAGTATGGAGAAGTATGTGTGTGCCTTGCACACTTTCCCCTGGACAGCCCTACCAACTGTTAAAGCCCGCTCTTAGCCCTGCCATAGCAGCTGACAGTCAAGGG
>NW_015263615.1:0-425 GCF_001447785.1 Gekko japonicus
TCACTCTTGCCCTATTCAGGTCCTGTTGCTCCACCCCTTGTGGGGTAGCAGCTGCAGAGGGGAGGCGTGGGCGTACGAGGGCCAGCAAAGTGCCTTGAGCTGCCACTGGCCTCTGGCAACAGAATTGGATGTATGCAGGGGGAAATAAAATGCAGGAGGAATTACTTGCAGCATTTCTATGCAACATTCCAAGACGAGCACCACAGTCATGCTGAACAGCTGGAACTGGTGATAAAGAGTGCCAGATATGTTCAGCCCTTTTATACCGGTAGGAGTGAAAAAGGTGTCAGATCTGTTCAGCACCCAGTTAACACAATCAAACCTATGGACAATGTCTAGAGTAGCAAAATTTTCTAGCAGAGTTACACCTTCATAGCCCCATTGACTCCAATGGATTTAGAAAGATGCAGGGCTATTTTTGGGCA
>NW_015263616.1:0-425 GCF_001447785.1 Gekko japonicus
TCTGCCGCTCTTAACCACTACACCAAAAGCAGGGGGGAATTAAGAATATGTTAGATAAATTGGATCAAAATGGTAGATTGCAGCGATGGAAGCCCTATGTTGGTTGCGGGAGCAAAGACAACCCTTTGTCCCCATACCATTTTCCTGACACCAACGTCTCCCAGAGGTAAGTAGGCCCTTGCAGAGTGGTCATACAAACATCCAGTTAATACTATTGCATCAGCAACAAACAATGGATAGGAAGGACTTTGTCGATAGCCCTTTTCAGACATTATGATCATGTCTACAAGCAGCCTGCCAACCACACGTATCAGGAGCATGTGCTACCCCATGGTCTTCCCAATATCCATGGATGCCGTGTTGACTGATAGGGGCAATGCATGGATTTTGCACGCGCATAAAGCCTCTGCACATGCTACATGAAA
>NW_015263617.1:0-425 GCF_001447785.1 Gekko japonicus
ATTTGCCCTGCCTCCTCCCTCCTGGTCCCCCCTCTCTCCTCCCCATCCATCCCTAGCCTGCATAAGCTGCCATGTGGGCTCGGAGATCTCCCAGAGAATAGCAGAGCCCCAACCAAAGCTGGCTCCTGCGGCCCCCAGCCTCAGCATCCGACTGCTCTCTATGTTCTGGAGGCCATAAAGTGAGCTGAGGTTTGCTCACAGAGCCCTGCACATCTGCTCCTCTGCGGTTCTGACTACCCCCTCCCCTGCTGCCCTCAAGGCTTCCCAAAGGAAGGCAGGGCGCTTTCTGAGGTGGCTCTCTCACTCTCTCTGGCTGCTTAGCCTCTTCTCCAAGGTGAAATGAAACTGTGTGCATGCGAGAGAGAACCCATGTTTGCATGAAGGAAGGGCAGGGTGAAGCTGGGGGCCAGGGTGAAGAGGCGGCC
>NW_015263618.1:0-426 GCF_001447785.1 Gekko japonicus
CTCCTGTTTAGTTTTGCAACCCAAATCTTAATTCATTGTTCATTGAATGGCCCATCCTGTTGATTGTATTGACTCACAAAATAATGTTGATCGATAGCTAGATAACAGACAAAACAGACAGACAGACAGACAGACAGACAGGTAGAGAATTTTAAAAGAAACAAAATTGGTGATATCATTTTATATATAATAGCATCATGACATCGTCACATACTCTCGTGATCCTTGATTAGCCAGGATAATTCAAGGAAGGAGAGAGAACAAAGGAAGAAAGACAGGACAGAAGAAGCCATGTGATGTGGAACAATGGCTAAACAGGCCTGAGAAAGGTAAACCTATTTAGTGGGATTCCTCCCTCCCTCCCCCCCCCCACTGCCCCGGGGAAATATTTTGGCTGTTCCGATAGCATTGTTTTCACTCTCAGAT
>NW_015263619.1:0-425 GCF_001447785.1 Gekko japonicus
TTCCATATCTTCCTAATACTGTGACCCTCGGTTTTTGTCCTACTCACCTGAAGCTCAGCAACCCTAGGTAGGTTTGCACCCGAGACCCTGTAGAGGTGCTACCAGTCAGAGTGGAGGATACTGACCTCGACAGACCGATTCTCTGACTCCGTATGAGGTAGTTTCACGTCTGTGCACAAGACACATGTGATCTGAGTCGAAGCTGTGAGCGCTTCAACTGGGAGATGGTCGGGAATACGGCTGCGCAGTCTGTCGAAAGTGCTACCCGCACTTCCCTGCTTGGCCCATTAAAGCTAAATGGAGCAAAGACAAACTTTGGACTGCTGGGCATTTCAAAGACTTCCCAGAAAGACCGCCTGACACCTGAAATGTCTCCTGTTTTCAGCCCCGCTAATGCAAATCAGAGCCAGTTTGGTGTAGTGGTT
>NW_015263620.1:0-425 GCF_001447785.1 Gekko japonicus
ACTGATTTTTCTTCGGTCAGTGTACTTCTAGCATGTCAAAGTTCACCCGTGAATACACATTGACCTTCTAGCTAGACAGGGGTGCTGTTGTCTTCTCCTCGGCATACACTGGCTGCTGCTCACCAGCACAGGAAACATGAGGAACAAGAAGGAACAGTAACGCAATCAGGTTTTTATTAACCATAATTGCTAAGCAAGCTGTACATGGACCTAGAAAACCAGTTAATATTGCATGTATCTGGCAATATCCTTTTATAGACAGAACACCCTGTTGCACCTTACATGGAGATCCTTTAAAATTCCCCGCAGTTGTAAATATAGTGATGCTGACTGGTTAAAAGATAAGACGTTTTATTTGTGTAGATATCTGCACCCACTTTTCTCCCCACCAGGAACTCAAAACGGCTTTAGATCATCCTCCCCTC
>NW_015263621.1:0-425 GCF_001447785.1 Gekko japonicus
AATAAATAAATAAATAAATAAAAATTCTCTCTGCCAAGGCCAAATGCCACGTCATTGGACTTTAATTATCCATGTATTTCATGTGTCATTAAAATCAAATGTATATCTAGTTCTGTTATTGGTTTGTCTAAGACTTGCATCTGAAACTGCATTTTTTTCTTATTTAAATGAACTTTCAAAGAATCTTTGTGGTGGTTAAAGTTCTAACTCGTTTTCTCAAAATTATGCCTTACAACATTTTTGCAGATAAACAGTACTGCAGTGTGATTAAAGGTCGATTAGATGTTACCTGGGGTTGTCAGACTCACAGAGCGGGGGTAGGAGGTAACAAATTCTCCCTCTACATCTCCATAGCCTGCCGATTTAGAAATCCAAACCTGGGCTGGAATTCAGTTGGGAGAAAATGACTTGGAGTGAGAGGCAAC
>NW_015263622.1:0-425 GCF_001447785.1 Gekko japonicus
TTTTATTATTTATTTATTGAAACATTTATCCCCCACCTTTCCTTGTGGCTCAAGGGGGCTTACAATAATCGTTTTTTAAGATCTCATTAAAACCAGAATAAAATAAGACTCAACTCTCTCCTCCTCTGCCCCCCTGAAAATACGGCCACCCATTCACACCGCGTCCCCAAAGCCCTGGCAGACAGGCAGGCCTGGCACTGCCTCCTGAAGATCTCCACGGGGGGGGGGCAACTCCTCCTCCCACAGGGACATCTGGAAGGGGAGGGCTCTTCAAGTGCCGCCTGGTCCCAGGCCACGGAGGGCTTGAAGAGTCACAACCAGCACCTCGAACTGAACTCAGAAAGTTCAGGAAGGCAGCCAAATGGAGCGGCTTCAGGATGGGCAACACCCATTTCTGGTGGCTGGCCCCTGACAGCAGGCGGCTG
>NW_015263623.1:0-425 GCF_001447785.1 Gekko japonicus
GCAGCATTGAACCACATCAAGTAACATTGCTGATTTGTAAGCATAGAGTACAGCAGTAACCACCAGGGATGTAATTTTTTTAAAAAATTAACTGTTCAGGATCTGAGCTTTGGGGAGGGGAATTTTACTGTGATTTCTTCATTTTGCGTAGGGGGTTACTGGTTTAGGTTAAAAATTGGTATAATGTTTTTGCGTTCTAGGTGTTGGGTACCATTTTCTGCACATGCGCACTGCAAACACCATTCTTTTCAGTGCACAGCTGATTCAAGGGTCTCCCGTGCAGCAGTCATGGAACATAACAGCACAGTTTGAAGTTAGTAAGAAACGTGCACTACAGCCAAAACAAAAAGCCTCTTCTGGGGAAGCCCTAGTGTGTGTTATTTAGTTGCCATTCATCTTGCCCTGTCATCCAAATTTGTGTGTGG
>NW_015263624.1:0-425 GCF_001447785.1 Gekko japonicus
GGGCATATAAACAAAGGAAGGTTTGCAAGACTGTTACTCTTTGAGCGACTTTTTCCTTCTCTTCCTTCTAGTTTGTTTTCCGCACCCTCCCTGCTCTAATAGTTTCATTATTAGGCATTCATCTCGTATTCTTCGTTCTATAGCTGCGGAACTAATGAAATCGTTTAGCATTCTGGGGGTGGGGGTAGGGAGAGGCCGCCTGTACTTCTGAGAGTGTTTTGTTGCAATTTAGCATTAGTTAATGGACGCCGAAACTCTTTATCACTTGGGCTTCTGCTGGTTTCTTTTCGTTCATTATTTTATTTGTTTAATCGGAATAAAATGTAATCCCTTTTGGCTCGTGCTCAACACGCAGGCGTGGCTGAGATGAATGGAGAGTGTCAGGCAGGGTGCTTGAAGCAGTGGCCGGGCACGTCCGCCGAAAT
>NW_015263625.1:0-425 GCF_001447785.1 Gekko japonicus
CTTTCTGACTCAGCAATAACTGAAGAGTAGTAAAGCACTCTGAAGTGACCTGTGGGGTTCTCTCTTTTAGCTCTCAACAGGTAGAGCTTTTTCTTAACGCTACTCTTAAACAAACAAGCCTTTTGTTAAAGGAATAAGTAAACCTATTGTGGGAGGTCAAGATTCTTAATGTGGCAGAAAATTGATATACTGGGTTGCTGGAAGCCCAGGTATGCTCTAGGGCTGTTTTGACTCAAGATGGGATTTGACAACAAGCATGTCCTCATCAAAAAGGGGCATGGAGTTCATGGTCTCCAGCATTTCACAGGTGATAGTGTGGCCTGTATCCTGCCACTTAGTCTGAAGCCTTTCTCCAACCTAAGGTGACTTCCTTCAGTTTAAACGGCTGCTCCTGTGATGGAAGAGCCACTCAAGTTGGAGGAAGA
>NW_015263626.1:0-425 GCF_001447785.1 Gekko japonicus
GTTTCCTGATGATGGAGCTAGAGGCTGGGCCACTTTACACATTTAAAATTTCCGTAATAGCTGTGTGCAATAAGCATTCACAGAGCTGGCCCATCCATTGAGCAGAACGTGGTGATTGCCTAAGGTGTCAGGGCAAGGGCCCACCAAAAGAGGCTCAGGGTAGGTTCCATCCTGAGCTAGATCAGCTGCAGCCAATACTAACCCCAAGTGGTGCCATCAGCCGAGCCCTAGCGCCACCCAGGTGCGCCACGTGATCCGTGGTGGCTCAGGGATTCAGGATGTGCTTGCCCAGCATTCCTTTCCCCAGCCCACCGCTGGCCCTTCGGCTGGAGGGAGGGAGAGAAGACAGGGGAGCAGGTGGCTGCTGGCTTCAGGTCAGCCCGGCTAGTGGTGGCTCTTGCCTGCGTAGGTTTGCGCATGCCCAC
>NW_015263627.1:0-425 GCF_001447785.1 Gekko japonicus
TCCACACTTGTTTCACCCTCTTCATTTTCTGACATCAACAGGAGGCTCCAGTTGTTACAGGATTTACCATTGCCTTTGGGCTCATTCTTGACTTTGCTATGGAGGAAAGTTGAGGTGGATGTTGAAGTCCCCTTCCTTTAGGGATATGAGAGATTCAGGAGTACCCCCCCCCTTTAAAAAGAGACACAAACCACTCAATAATGTCAGCCACCAAACGTATTCCTGGTTCACTTTAATGGGAAGGAGTAGCTTGTAAAACACCTTTATGCAACATATAGTAGGGCTTGGAATTCTCCTACATAGCACTGAAGATGTTTTCCCCCCTCTCCAAATAATAAACAAAAAACAAATGTACAAACCAAGAAAATCAATGCTCAGGAAATTCAAGCCCAACGTGGCACATTAGTTACAGTGGCGTTTAAGGC
>NW_015263628.1:0-425 GCF_001447785.1 Gekko japonicus
GATTCATTATCTCCCCAGTGATCTACCTAGTCCAAAGAGCAGAGGACTCAGAGGATGAGTTCAGATGCCGGTGCCTACAGGGAGCAGTACTGCAGAAATAAATTCTGAACACAAATTCTGCCTCCTTCGTGTGACTACCTCTTCCAGCATTCCCTGTTTTGCACAAAGACAATGATTTAGCAATGTAAGAATACCCTTCTGGTCATGCCTCCAGCTACACTTGATTTTAAAAGAAGAGGAGAAGGGGAGATAGACATTCACTGTGCAAAATGTAAAGAGGAACGATAGATTTCCTTATTTTATTTAAAATTTTGTATCCCAGGTCTCCTGCATACAAAGGGGCTTCCAAAACTGGTATAAAATAGAACAATATTAAAGCAAACTATATATAATTGCCCTAACTCATTGGCCATTTCCAGCTCTCC
>NW_015263629.1:0-425 GCF_001447785.1 Gekko japonicus
GGTTTGTTAAAGTTTAACAGAAATAAATAATCAGTGAAACAGATAGTGCTGTGCTTAACCATTGGTCCTGGTCAGCTGGCCTCAGGCCTCTAAGTACAGTATAATATAGCAATTAACTACTTCTTAAAAAGAGAGAACCTCCTGGCCATAGATAACCAACATAATATTGCGAACTATCTTATTTAAATTTTTAAATTATCCATAAAATATTCATTGCTCATAATATGTAGTTAGTACAAAGAAGTGTCCCTATTTTGAAAATGCACATTTTTTGTAAAATATTCTATTTTATGCACATCTAGCAAATCTGAGGAGTTGTCAGTGAGCATGATCTGGGGACCCCTTACTCATAAATAGTCCCTGTTAAGTGAAGAGGACTACTGGCGAGCATTAAAGCAAACATTGGTTGCTGTATTGGTCCATAG
>NW_015263630.1:0-425 GCF_001447785.1 Gekko japonicus
GCGCCTGCAGGAAATGACCCCTGCTTAAGTGCCATATCAGTGAGAGATAAGGACAAGGACTAAATGGTTATGGAACAGGAAGGCTTTGAAAAGGGATTTGGAAGGAGAGAGGCAGCAGGATGCAGGGGCTCCAGGAGGGTACTCTGGGCACCAGGGGCAAAAGGGCAGAGTTGTTTGGAAGAGCAGGAGACCTTCACACTGAGTTAAGGAGGGTGGGCAATCCACCACTGGGGCCAATAGTGTATACCGTGGCTGAAAATTATGGAAGTGGCCCATTTTACACAAAATGGCAGTCAGATGCACTAAGGTCGCACATAGCACACTTTCCTGGTATAAGAGATAAACGCCAGAGACATAACACACAAAAGATCTGAAGGCCACCCAAGTCCCTAGGAGTGCAATCCTAAAAACACTTTCCCAGGAGT
>NW_015263631.1:0-425 GCF_001447785.1 Gekko japonicus
TCTGACTTCAGTCACAAAATCCACTGAATGTCCTGTATACATGTAGGAAGTGAAGCAGGGCTGGCCCTGAACCCTGCTTGGACTGCCTGAGAAATGCTGCTTTGAGATTTTGGGGATCGAGCCGATGACAAACACAACAAATAAGATGGACCAATGAGGAGCCTAGATTTCTCGGAAGACCACCCAGTTAAGGCAAACCCCTTGATCCAATTCCCATAATCCGACAGAGTCAACCAAGTCTTGGATTCTTGCTCCTCCCTTCCTTTTTGCCATTAAGCTCACCGAGTAACTCTGGGCTAGCCAGTCTTCCTCACCATAACCTACTTCACAGGGTTGTTGTTAAGTGTCAGAGGGTGAACGGATAACCCTTATATCCCGCCCTTACTTCCTCGGAGGAAGGGTGGGATGAAAAAGCAACAACAACA
>NW_015263632.1:0-425 GCF_001447785.1 Gekko japonicus
CAACCTATGGTGACATCCAGTTGCAAAACAAGAAATGATTTTTCCTAAAGGCTTTACGTAGAGGTTGAATCACACAGGATAAGATTGCACCCTGTGGAACTCCACAGAACAACTCCCAGATTGAAGATAACTGGTCTCCAATGGCAACCTTCTGAGTCTCTTCTGTGAGGAATGGTTTAAATCAATCCAAGGCAGATCAACAGGATGGCATAATCATCAAAGGATGCAGATAAATCCAGGAGGGAGCAAGAAGTATGGCCTTTATTTGACTTCAGACAGAGCTCATCAAATAGAGCCACCACCAGAGCAGTCTCTGTCCCATAACCCAGCCAGAAACAAGGCTGAGAAGGGATCAGAGCAAACGACTTATCCAAAAGAAGATCTGGAGTTGATTTGCTACTGCTCACTCAACCATTAAGGGCAGA
>NW_015263633.1:0-425 GCF_001447785.1 Gekko japonicus
GGGCCAGATAAAGATGGTACAGTAGTGGCCGTTATGATCTATGCACGCTGGGCAGTGTGTTACACCAATACCAACTTCCTCCCCAGGATCCATAACCAAAAGCCACAGGAATTTTCCAACCTGGAGTTGGTAAGCCTAGTGCACTTACAATTCAGCACCACAAATTCTCTTGGATGACGGTTGCTCTGTAATATAGTGTTTTCTTAGATTCTCGTAAAGCAGTGGTTTTCAAACTGTGGGGCCTAACTGTGGGCCACCACAACTCTCTTGTAGGTGGATTGCAAGGTGAGGAGAGAAGATGAGGTGTGAGGGGAGCTTGGAAAGGAAGCTATGAAAGTGGCATATCTGGGGTTTGCCTCTGCATAATGTATACATTGACCAGTTTGGTGTAGTGGATAAGTGAGAGGACTCTAATCTGGGAGAAC
>NW_015263634.1:0-425 GCF_001447785.1 Gekko japonicus
AAAAAAGAAAAGATATTAGACGTCCATTTTGGAATGAATCAACGTGCAGCCCTTCTGCCGGCCACAATTCAGAGACTGTCAAATGGAGCCTAAGAAAGGGATGGTCACAGCGGCCAGGGGCTCGCAAATCAGATCGAGTTGCCACAAGGGAATAAGGTTGTCCACCTGTGTGAAGAAATTTTACACTTAAGTGCACCCATGGTTTCCAGTTTGGGCGGGGTGTGTGTGTGAGAGGAGCTTTGTGCAGGAAGGGACAGGAAGGGGGGCAGGAGAGGGCAAGATATTAATTATTTTGACAGGCCTGGTGTCAGAGTTGCAGCTGCCCCTAGTTTATGCTGCCGTTTGGAGATCTTTGAACAAAAATGGCTTTGTTTAGACTTGCAAGGACGGGGAAGTCTTTTAAAAGGGGCAAGCAAGAGTTGACG
>NW_015263635.1:0-425 GCF_001447785.1 Gekko japonicus
AGGTGACTCCTGAGGTCAAACACTATCAAAAGATCAAGTGTGCAGCCTGGAAAGCAAGACTGCACAAACTGGCCATACCTAATTACTATAATTATACAAGTGATGCAAGTGTTTGATAAGCAGACCAACCCGTTATTTCCTAATAAAACATATATGAAATACCCTATCTTGTTATATCAGAAGAGGTTTTGTTCGTTTTAACTGCAAAAATAGTGTAAAGAAACCACTAAGGTAATGCTAGTGTGTAGTAGCACTGCAGAGAGGAAGTAGAGACAGTTATAGGGAGGGAAGGATTTGAAGCATTCTCAGGTGACTGAAGCAAGCCTTCACCTACAGAGGCAGCAGAACTCTGAATACCATTACTGGGAGACAGCAGCAGGGGAGGGCCTGGGCCTTTATGCCATTTGTTTGGCCCTCCAGGGCAA
>NW_015263636.1:0-425 GCF_001447785.1 Gekko japonicus
CTCCGCTTAGAGGGAACACTGCTCTGGAGTTGTTTTTATTCCCATAGCCGATCAGGACTTTTCCTGCCCAAGAAGGTTTTTACAACCTGCTGGTTTCCCCGGAACTGGCTGTGTTTATGCCACCCGCTAGTTGATTTTATTCTTGTTTTTAGAGGTTCCCTGTTAATATTTCTGCATGCATTTCACCCTATTTTGTGGTAAGCTGCTGCAGGGTTTAAAGCTACGGAGACGATGATGAAGATAATGGGAGAGGAATGCAAGCTGTATTTCCTAGCAGTTGCGCAGCGGAAAATAAACCAACAAAAACACACAAACAGATGGGGAGAGAGGGGGGGGGAGAGAGAGAACAGTTTAAAAAAATAAACTGATCACGATAGGCTGGATCCAAAATTCAGTTCAGAAGAAAAAGAAGAAGAGGAGGAGGA
>NW_015263637.1:0-425 GCF_001447785.1 Gekko japonicus
TACCACAGCTACAGCCCTGCAAAGGACAGGAGCAATTGGTATTTCATGCACCAGCTGTGGTCACTGGGTTTATGCTGATGCTTCCAGGAAGGCTGGAAAAGCCACACACCGTAAAGAAGACACCATATTGGCCTGCAATGAAGAGCCACTGAATTGCACACACGCCTACAGCATCTGAAGTTGATTTTGCATGACCTCTGGGACCTTGGCTGGCCTGGCTTTGAGGGGGGAGTATCGGAGGGAGCACTAGTGCCAACAAGGCTTGGACCCTGAAACATTGTGGCTTTGCAGACAAGGAGCTGTCACTCACATCTGAAGCCAGGGGTAAGCACATCCTGCTAAGTTGCACAGGGCCCGTGCTGGAGTTCTGGATTGCATGCATTTTTCAATAAACCATACAAACATATTTTTCAAAATAACTGACC
>NW_015263638.1:0-425 GCF_001447785.1 Gekko japonicus
GATATACCCACTGTGCCACTGCTCCCCTACCAACAGTGCTGTTCACTGGCTTTGAAAGAGACCGATGTGAGGTGAAAAAAAGAAACCCAGCCTACAAAGCTTAAACCGGTACGATGTTTAATACCTGCTAGGATGTTTACCTACGTCCTTTGGATACAAACGATCACAAGATTTAAGACATTTGAGAGACTATTAGAGCAGCTTAGCTGTTTGATTAAGGCACATTATTTGCTGAAGCCGGGGAGAGAGAAATGTCAGCCCCCTGCTCTGTTTGGAGAGCTGTGGACAAAGCAACGGCTAATCTGTAGGCAAATGCACTGGACAGCAGTCCATATTAGAGGAGCTGACACAAAACCAGGACGAGTGATTCATGTGATTTGTTTTAAAGATCTGTTAGTGGGGAAAACACAGACAAACCTGCCAAA
>NW_015263639.1:0-425 GCF_001447785.1 Gekko japonicus
GTCCTCCTGATATATGCATTTGCTATTTTGACTGAAAGGGGCAACATGTGTGTTTTCAGCTTTGTTACATGCTTGCCAAGATCCTGACCTCGAGTGGTGGTTGGGAGCTAACCACGATTAATGAAAATGTCAGTGCAGGTGAACAAGACTTGCTACAGGTAGTACTAAAAATGAAGGGGGAGGGTGAAATGGGCATGTGAGAGGGGAGGCAGATGTGAGCTGAGATGATGCTCATGACTTAGCCGTGTTGAAGATGCTGGACAGTGTTGCATTCACAGCCAGATTATGGGCATCTGTTTTGGGAAAGTACTAGGGAGAAATCTCTCCTCCCTTCTCTCTTTACATTGGCAGTATTAAAGTAAATTTCAATGCTTCTTCTCTGGGTCTGTTTCTTTTTTGTGGGGTAAAGCTGTCATGAGATAGTT
>NW_015263640.1:0-425 GCF_001447785.1 Gekko japonicus
AAAAAATATCCCTGTGGGGATTAAAAAACAAACAAACAGAATCGGTGCTACTTACTCGTCCATGAGATAACTTCTGGTTTTGCAGTTCAGGATGGTTTGCGAAAGGCGCCGATGAGGACTGATGTCTATTTCTCCTTCTGCTGTCTGAGTTTCCAGGAGTTCGCGTATCACACACTTCAGAATTTCCTTGTAGGTCCGGCAACAATGAACCTGCGGATGACATAAGCCCCTGAGATGACAGAGAGCCCCCAGCCGACCTACGGGGATGTGGTTTTCTGGTCAGAGATGCACACACCTCCCTTGTAAAGGAGGGCAGCTCCCTGTCTGGGAAAGAAGCGTCTCCTGTGCTCCACGCGTGCCTTTCCCGGCTTAGTGGGCGTGAGCACCTTGGACACCCTTCACGCTACACGTGGGAATGGGCCTGG
>NW_015263641.1:0-425 GCF_001447785.1 Gekko japonicus
GTTTGTGAATTCTGACATTTACCAGTAAACGTTAAAATGAGTGCTGTCAGTAAATGCTGTTCTAATTTCTGTCATTAACTGGGGTTGCTTTCTACTCACATATCTGTAGGATTGCTGGTCCCGTTATGCTGTATTGTGACAACTTGGCTCATCTGAATGGGCCACTCCACAAATGGGTAAGATTGGCAGCTGCCCGTTTGCAGGTGTTTCCAGTGGTGGCTCTCACCTTGGCTCAGCGTGGATCTCAGGCACTGCCACCGCTGTGGCTGGGCTCAGAGGTGGATGGTGGGAACTGGAGCTGCGCCAGGCTCAGCAGTTGGGGGGTGAAGATGGGAATCTTCACCGTGAGTCTCACAAGCCCCACACTTGTTCACTGTATTTTTTTATATTTACCACACTGTATCCATTGCTCCTGACCTGGATAG
>NW_015263642.1:0-425 GCF_001447785.1 Gekko japonicus
ACCGTCCTTCAGGCACTGCGGGACGCGGGACTCCACGCAAACCCTCGGAAAAGCCGTATGGGCTTCCAAGAGCTCAAATACCTGGGATTCATAGTGGGAAAGGGCCAGCTTCGACCTTTGCCCGACAAAGTGCTGTCTGTCGAAGACCAACCGCAACCCACAACCAAACGCCAGCTCCGGAGATTCCTGGGGATGGTGGGCTATTACAGCAAATTCATACCACAGTTTGCCACCATTGCGGGGCCGTTAACCGACTGTTTGAAGAAAACCCAACCAAACACCATACAATGGACACCGGCCGCGATGCAGTCTTTCGACCTCTTACGGCGGAGCCTATCCCACGGGCCGGTGCTCCAGAATCCCGATTTCTCGCTGCCCTTCTCCCTACACACGGACGCCTCTAACACTGGGTTGGGGGCAGCTCT
>NW_015263643.1:0-425 GCF_001447785.1 Gekko japonicus
ATCCCTTAAGGCTTGACTCCTCGGATTCTTCGGAGCAAGCTGGCAGTGCAGAAAGGCCCAAGATTTCCCAGGCAGGAAGGAGAGAAAGCTCCACGGATTAGCGATGCAGTTCAGAACACTCAATGGAAGATGTTCACTGGGGAGATCCAGAAGGGCAAAATGCTGGAATAAGTACAGTGGCCGGCCACTCTGCTTTCTTGCCCCACTCCAGCAGCAAGGTAAACTTTTCGAAAAGAGTAGCATTCTCTTTCTGTTGGGTAGGGTGGAAGGAGGACGGGGAAGGGGCCGTGGGAAAGGAGCACCCAAACACGCCTGCTGAAACGACTCGCGAGATAACGGAGAAAGAGGTTGAGGGCTCCATAAAAGGGATTATTTTTGCATCTGTTCAAGGGAACACGGGTTGCCAGCAATGTTCCCTCTAAGCT
>NW_015263644.1:0-425 GCF_001447785.1 Gekko japonicus
TGTCCCTGTGCTAGCCTGTGGGAGCAAAGCAGTTGTGTAGCAACTAGGCAGAGCCTCTAAATAGCCATGCAGATACATAGTGCTAGATGTGCAACTCTGTTTAGTGGGAGATACTCTCAGAGTGGTTGGTAGCAGCAGTTACCCAGTTTGTTTTTGGCATCCCCAGAGAATGAGGAGAAGGGGTGGCATTGCCAGGCAGAGACTTGGGACTGCTGCAAGGAACAACCCAAAGGAACATGGAGGGCACACGAGGCTGTTGCTTCACAAATGAAATTGTGACTTTTTGTGTGAATGCCTAGAACATTAACCCATTGAATTGTTTAAACTCAGTGGGTAGAGACAGTGATGTGTTAGAAATACATAAGCTCCTGAGAAATAGAACCCATGTGGTCTGCAACATCAGGATGACTTCCTTCCCACTCCTG
>NW_015263645.1:0-425 GCF_001447785.1 Gekko japonicus
ATTACTTAGTGTGTGTGTGACCGCAGCCTCAGTCAGCTTTTTGTTTGCTGCCAGTTCACCCAGAGGACGTCTGCTTGCTTAGGTTCAAATGTAACAGTAGCTGGTATATTGACAAGGCAATGCCCATGGGTTGCTCTTTGGCATGCACTGGTTTCAAAACATTCAGCATATTTACAGAGCGGGTGGTTAAGGAGTGTACAAAATACCCACATGTCACCCATTATCTCGATGACTTCCTCAATGTGGGCCTTGCAGACTCCTCAGCTTGTGCTGTTTGCTTAGCTACTTTTCAAACCTTGGGAACTGAATGGGGTGTCCCATTGGCACAGGACAAGACTGAGTGCCCTACAATGTGGTTAATGTACTTAGGCATCCAACTTGTATCAATTCAAGGCACTTCACACCTCCCTGCTGCTGAGTCCTCT
>NW_015263646.1:0-425 GCF_001447785.1 Gekko japonicus
TATTTGCCCAGACATTCATTTACTCCCTTTTGATAAGAGGGAGGAACGATTGCTGTCTTTATTACTAGAGAAACCTGCTGTGGAATGTGTTTTGCCTCTACTCCATATAAGGGTAGTAAAGCAATAGCTGAAAGTTGGATGCCCTGAGCAACATTTTATGTAGCAGGAAGCATGTATGCAAACTTGCACAGATGCCAGTACTCCCATGGCAAAAAGAGAAGCACAGAAGGAAACCCTCTTGCACTTTGACTCCAGAACATAAAAGATCCATCTAGTCCAGAATTTTCTTTCCAGCCATAACTAGCCAAATAACCTGGGAAGCAGAGACAGGGTACGGAGAAATACCCCATACCATATCTGCCCCCAGCATCCAGCAAAGGTATACTGCCCCTCAGCACGGAGGCTCAATTTGACTTATCATGGCT
>NW_015263647.1:0-425 GCF_001447785.1 Gekko japonicus
AGCTCTTGTGTGAAATCGGTCCCTGTGTATGAGGTTTGGAAGATTAGGCCTGCGGAGAGCAGTATGGGTTAGATCTCACCACCTTTTGACTGAACGATTTTTATTTCTCCCCCGCTTTTCACCCAAGGGGAGGGGGACCCCAAACAGTTATTCCACTGTTGTTTTCTCTTCCTTTATATCCTCACAAGAACAACTCATGACGTAGGATATGCTGAGAGAGAGGGACTAGACTGAGTTGATGGGCTACTTCCTGCATTTCGAGTCCAAAGCAAATTCAGGAAGTTAGCTGATGTAGATTTTCTGGGCTGTCTGGCTGTGATCTTGGCATTGTAGGTCCTGACGTTTCGCCAGTCCTCAGAGGTAAAACACAGAAATATGGAGTGCTCTCTGTGTCAAGACCCGATCTTTCTGTGTTATACCTCTGA
>NW_015263648.1:0-425 GCF_001447785.1 Gekko japonicus
ACACACACACACCAATGCTTAATGTTTGTACCACTTTGGGTTGTCTCCATTAAACATACGTATTTTCCCAGCTTTCTCCATGCCTCAGTAAATCAGCACCGTGCATGTTTCATATGTATAACTGCCAACCGTTGTAGAAATAAATACTGCTATACTGCACAGGCATGAGAAATTAACCCTTTCCCCCCTTTTTGAGCAGGTGGGTACCGAATTCACAACCATCCTCTACAACTTTATGTGCAACAGCAGTTGTGTGGGCGGGATGAACAGGCGGCCCATCCTCATCATCATCACCCTGGAGACCAGAGAGTGAGTCGATGGAGCGTTACTAATTTTGGGCTGGCAATTCCTAGAGATTTGGGGGGAGGGCCTGGGGAGGGCGGGGCCTGGAGGAGAGGAGGGACTTCATTGGGGTATAATACCAT
>NW_015263649.1:0-425 GCF_001447785.1 Gekko japonicus
CCAAAGGACCCAGCTTCAGGTGAGCCCCCCACACCTGCTTGTCAGTCTTAGACCCCCTTGGTCTTAGACCTCAAGAAGAGCCTGGCTGTGCCAATTGTGATGTCCTGGACCCCCATGGGGTGATTAGCTTTGTCCATTCTAGAATTTCCCACGAATTCACTGACCTTCAATGCCCCACAAAGGCCAAGGTAAATGATGCCTCAAATAGAGGGGCCTCATATGGAGATCAGCACAGGCTCGGGAGTTTATGCACCAGCCATGTCAGAGTATCAAATGTCAAGGGTCTGTGTGGGTTGGGTGCTCTAGGGGAGAGCCTTCTCCATCGTTTCACTGCCCTGTGAGCCAGGAAGCTGTTGCATGGGTCAGCAAAGCTGTGGGCTTTGCTAAAGAATGAAATGGCAATCATGTGCCCCTGTATGGTTCTG
>NW_015263650.1:0-425 GCF_001447785.1 Gekko japonicus
ATCATTCCCCTCAATCCAAAGGAACAGTGAAATAGCACAGAAACTGTTGACCACACCAACCATTTATTTAGTATTGAATGGCCTCTGGTGATGGATAGAGAGTTGTTGTGTGTTTTTCTCCATATTGTGCTATTTCACACCCACGGAATCACTTCCAAAAGGATGACCTGAGCATGGTTTGTGCTTACTATAGCAGAGCAAATGTATTTAAAACTGTCTGCTTGTATTTTCTTTTCCTAATCTTCATTCATCACAGCTGGAAGGGTTGTTAGAGGTCTGCGCACTTGTCATTAAGGGAAAAAAAATTATCTATTTACTCACCATGTCAGACTGAATGTTCTACTTGGTTTTCAAATATATCTGTGCAACACCTGCTCTTCTAACCTGCGGACAGAGGACAACCAATATTTTTTCAAGATTTTTTT
>NW_015263651.1:0-425 GCF_001447785.1 Gekko japonicus
TCTGGAGAAGAGAGCAGCCCGCAGTGCATGCATGGTCACACTGAGCTGCAGCCCTGCAGGTAACCTCCAGGTAGCTTTACCACCCATGCGTCAATCGGCCCAATTTGGAACCATTCCCTCCCCCGGGTCACTGTTAAGTTCGCTTTCACTCCTCACTCAACAGTGACTTTTAATCATATCTTGCAGCCCTGGGCTCTGCTCAGACACCATATTGGCTCCAGCAGGATTGCTTAGGGAGGAATTAGCCGATCAAAGTGTTCCGATAAAAAAAGGAGGCAATGGAGTCCTGTGGACACACCTGGATCCCTTCTACAGGCTTGAATGGAGCCAGCCAGGACTGAAAGATGGAATTGCTGTCTCTGGACTGCATACGGGGCTGTTAGATGCTACAACAGAGGTGGCCAGACTTGCTCAGGGTAAGAGCC
>NW_015263652.1:0-425 GCF_001447785.1 Gekko japonicus
TGGGAGAGGGAAAGGTAGCCAGTCCCAACCCTTCTAGGAGAGCTCAGTGTCACCACTGAAAGGTGACCATTCAGAGTGTCGCCATTCAAAGAACAGTTCCTGCAGCACAGAGGTGAGCCCTAAGAAGACCGCGGAGCCTCAGGAGCTGCCCAACCAAGTCTGTTGTTGGCCCTGCACAACAGAACATCCTTGACGGCAAGCTCTATCTACAGAGGGATTAAGAACAGTTCTTTATGGAAGGACCACAGTTCATGGACAGAGCATCTGCCTTGTCTGCAGAAAGTCCAAGGTTCGGTCCCCAGCATCTCCCGTTAAAAAAAAAGAATCGGGTGGTAGGTGATGTGACAGGCCTCTACTTTAGACCGCAGGGAGCCATTACCAGTCACAGGAGACAACACTGACCTTGACAGACCTATGGTCTGACT
>NW_015263653.1:0-425 GCF_001447785.1 Gekko japonicus
CCCCTACCTAGCAGGTGTGCATGTGCTTCAAAACTTGTTTGACCAAAGAAACAGAGATCGCAAGCAACGGTGGTTCTACTAGACCAGGCTCAACTTTCTGAAAAACCATCCCCAGTCAGGAGCCTTCAAGGGTGCGTCTGCCCAGATAGTTCCACATATGACTTATGGGCCCATTTCTCCCCCCAAAATCTCTGTATTGCTTCTTCAGACCAAACCACACAACAAGTGTCTATAGAGAGTGACAAATGTATGTCTCAGGATGCTTTCTCTCATTTTCTCCCTGTCTTGTTGCCTACGTATCTTTGAAGCCAATAAATAAATTGTGTGTGTGAGTACAGTTCTGGCGGAATCAATAAGTCTCATCGGGCAGTGTTTCCAGACAGTTAGTTTAAAGGCCTTTATAACATAGACACATACACAGAAAC
>NW_015263654.1:0-425 GCF_001447785.1 Gekko japonicus
TTCATAATAAAGCATGAGCTGATCACTAACCACGTGTCGAACCCAGTATATTTCAGAAACTATGTTTACAGCTATGGAGCCTCCACCAAAAACTGTAGCCCCATATCAAGTGCCACCCTTGCTCTCCAGAACGCTCAGTTCAATTTACCTTATGTGCTTATGCCAAGCATCGCCCTGCTTGTCCATTGGCAGCCAATGATACACAGCCAGGACACACGCCAGATAATAATGTCAGGACACAGGGCATATGTTACAGTGCAAGAGCTTGAACACTCAACACAGAACTACCATTTTTGCTGGATGTGAATCTTTATTCTGTAGACAAATGCCCAACAGTGTCCTAGGGTCATCGTGCCTTAATACACACATATTTTACATATAAAGCGGCCTTACGTATAAGCCACCTTGAGTTCCTGTAGGTAGAA
>NW_015263655.1:0-425 GCF_001447785.1 Gekko japonicus
CTGGTGACCATATCCTGTGATCAAATCATGAATGGCAAGGGTCTACTCTTATTTAAGCAACTCAAATTCTCCCCCAAATACACCATTCTGATCTAAGATGTTTATATCACAGTAAAAGAACTGCCTTTTTGCTGATTTCCCATTGGTATAGATTGGGGTTAAGGGTGTGTGGTTTGGATGTGCGTCGGCATTAGGGAAGTATGGCTGTAGCACGTATCAATTATTTGCACATGCACACACACCTACAAAAATAACATGCAAAGAAACAATGGATCAGTGGGAGGATGCAGAATGGAACATTTGAATCTTTGCAAGGAAACAGAGTAGAAAACCAATACCCAATGTAGCAAAACTTTGGAACAGGTACAGAATGACTGTAAGAAATCAACCCTGACTGTTTCCTGGGCCAGATACTGAAGCTGAAG
>NW_015263656.1:0-425 GCF_001447785.1 Gekko japonicus
GGGGGGTAACTAGAGGTGGAAAGCATTTGGTAAAAGTGGGATGGAGGTCTGTGCTATGCATGTGTACAGGGAGATATGAAGAAATAACACCCTGTTTAACGATTGTACAAATGTACTTAATTGCAAGATCGGAATTTATTATTATTTTTTAAATGTCTTATGGGAGTAAGATATTCACTGTATCAGGATAATTAGATTTCTCCTGTCTGATTTCAACTGGGGCTTTGTTTCTAGGAGCAAAAATAACTGAGAAAGAAGAAAAGTAGACCATCTACATGCCAAGGTGGGAAAGGATTGAATGAATGCCGGTGTACTAATAATACTCTAGTGGGCCTTGTCCAGATTCTGGTACAGAAATTGCTCTAACTATGCAATTTCGTGGGCGTAGGGATTTGGATAAATGTTGAGTCACCATATTCCTCCTT
>NW_015263657.1:0-425 GCF_001447785.1 Gekko japonicus
GGATAGTTGTTTTCTTCTAAAAACAAAACAAAAACCACACATACTTGTATCTGGCCTGTTCAGCTGAACCTTGAGTTCATGCATCTGCTTCACCATTTGTTCTCTTTCCTGCTTTAACTCTCTAAGGTATCTCATCCATTGTCGAACTTTAGGACAGAGAACATTTTTTCCAATGTTGAGCTGCTCTATTAGCCTATGATAGCCTGCCTGCAAAATAAAAAGCGTTCATGTTATTACTGCAGCAAAAAACGTCTCGCACAATCAAATACAAAATGAGATGGATGGCATAACTCCTGGTTTTTGAGTGGCCCCCTGTACACACAAGCTTACACAGCAGAGCAACTTGCAATAGCAGCTACAACAGGACTGAAGGGCTGTCCCACTTTAATTTCCCATTGTTGAGCTGCAGGGTCCTTGCTATAGTG
>NW_015263658.1:0-425 GCF_001447785.1 Gekko japonicus
TGCTCAAAGCGCCTCAAATAGATTGCACCGGATCTGATGAAAGGTGAACGTTCCCCCTCCAGATTCCTGCACCCTTTATATAGCTGGTCTTGAGGGTCTGGAGACCTTTGAGAGCACAATAGGATGGCGCCTGGGGGGGTGTCAAGAAATGGAATGGACAGTAATTGCCCCCTTTCTGTGCATGCTCTTGCTCTTGTTGGGGAACAGCTCAGGCAAGAACAGGGAGGGTTATTCCTGCCAATTTGCCTTTGTGCCTCAGAGTCCACCTCATCTCAGTTGGCCTGACTCTCAGAAGCAATGGGAGGGGCAGCAGGATCTGCTAGGGAAGGCAAAGGATCTGCTAGGGAAGGGGAGATCTGTTCTGTGAACTCATCCTGTTCACAGCTTATTGTATTTAACAAGGGTTGCCAGGTCTGGGTTGGAAA
>NW_015263659.1:0-425 GCF_001447785.1 Gekko japonicus
CTCTCTCTCTCTCTCTCTCTTTTTAAGGACCCAGAGCACACCGAAGCAGCCAAAATTGATGGAGAAATCTCATTAGTTTGCAGGCTCTGCTAAACCCGCAAACCCCACCCAGGCACTCACACACAACCAAAACTCTCACTTCATCCGCTGCACCAGCAAGGCCCTCTTCATTCTTGGCCTGGCCTGATCAGCCCCGCACCCACCCCAACCCAAACCCTCCAAAGCGTCATCCTCCCCCACGTCGGCTGCAATGCATGCCAGGTGCGCAGGTGACACCTCCCGCCCGCTGCAGGAAATGCCACCGGATCTGGCAAATTCGAAAGGTTAACCCCCCCCCACCTCATTTGTCCCGCTAGCAGCAAGCCTGGCTAGGCATTGGCTAAGCGTGCTGCTGCCCCCTAGTGGGCACAGGGCTGACTTGCCCC
>NW_015263660.1:0-425 GCF_001447785.1 Gekko japonicus
TCTCTCCTCCTATCACCACCCTAAGTGTCCATTTTGTAACAGTCCACTTGAAGTGTTTCATTATGCACTGTGAAAGAAATGGTGGACAAGGAAACCAAAATACACTGGAAAAGTTGATGTTGCATGTTCAAAAGCTGATGTAGTATAGTAGCTAAGAGAATGAAAATGAACTGTGATTTGGGAGGTCCCAGTTCATATCTCAACTCTGCCACAAATTTCCTAGGTGGCCTAATGCGAGACAGTCCCTCATAACTAATAAGCGAATGATGATAATAATAGCCTATTTCATATGCAATTTGTCATTATGTGTGTGAAGTGCTTGGAACAGTAAATGTGCAGCAGCAGTAGTAGCAGTTTGTTAGAAGGCACATGCTAACTTGGCCGAAGTGAAGTATGACTGGTCAGTGCCTGAATGGAAAAATCTG
>NW_015263661.1:0-425 GCF_001447785.1 Gekko japonicus
TTGGCCAGCTGGCCGGCATCGGGAAGGAGCCCACCAAGCTGGAGGGTCCCCTGCCCCCACTGGGGGGCTGGGATCCCTAGCTATAAAGAAACAAGAATCTAGTGGCTATATTTTGAAAGATTATAAGACCTCTGTTTTACTCCATGTCTTGGCTCCCATTACAAAAGGTCAAGGCCTAGTCACATAACATCTGGATGCATCCCTCCCAAGGGCCTAGTTCAGTGGCTCTGACCTTTATAACAGATGTAAAATACTGATCTTACAGTGACCATTGACTGAAGAAGGGTACTCTGAAACAAGCCCAGAACTAAAATCAAACTACTACTCCTCTCTATGCTTCTGTCCCAAACAGATTAAGTCAGATGGTGCTGTGAAGGTGCCATGCCCCTGTGTCTTAGAGCAAACAGCCATCTTACAGTGACCTC
>NW_015263662.1:0-425 GCF_001447785.1 Gekko japonicus
TTGACCGCTGCTGTTCTTCCCCACCCCTCCCGATTCCTTTCCAGACTGCAAATTCAACTGCCACAAGCGGTGCGCTACTCGGGTGCCGAACGATTGCCTCGGCGAGACGCAGTTTAACGGCAGCGGTGAGCACCTGCAATTCTTGCCGAACCGGGGGTGGGGGGATGACGACACAGCTACATGTCCCGATGTCACCCCGCCCCCTCCAGCAACTTGTTTAAAAGCGGGAAGGGTGGCAGTACCTTTAATCGAGATTTGGGAGGTCTGACGGTTGCAGGTGGGGTGCTAAAGGGAAGGGCCCCAGGTGGCTGGTTGACGGGGGGTGCTGACTGAGACCGCTCCCACCCACCCCTACTGGGGTGTCGCAGCAGCCAACGTTTCGACCTTCCTCCTCCAACATTTTGCAGCAAGATGCAGACGTTTGG
>NW_015263663.1:0-425 GCF_001447785.1 Gekko japonicus
GGCCTTCCCCTGATGTTGCCTCCTGGAAGGGGGATTTGGAAACTGACCACTTCTGAATAAGGCGTTTCTATTTAGCCACCATGGTTATTAGCCACTGATAGACCTCACTCTCTCCATGAAATTCTCTGATCCCCTTTTAAAGCTGTCTGTCTAAAGCCACCTCAGCCAGGGGTGGTTCCTGCATTTTACAGTTGCAGCCATAATTGTGTGAAGAAGGATTTCCTTGTGTCTGTTTTGAACTCTCTTGCCGGCCGTACCGGGTGACCCCACGTCCTAGTTTTGTAGGGGAGATTGTCGTCATTCTCTCCGAGTCCTTTCTCCTGGCCCCTTCATGATAATTTGCCCTCTGCTCTTCACCTGGGGTCACATAAGGGCAGCGGCCTGGAGATGCTCACGTCCAGGGATCATTTCATAGAAAAAGAGGT
>NW_015263664.1:0-425 GCF_001447785.1 Gekko japonicus
ATTGTTTAGATCTGGCTCCTGTACTGTGGACGTCTGTATTGTTATATTATGAATGTTGTAACAAATATTGTTGAAGTACTGTTTGTGTCAACTGTATAACTGTAAGTTTTCAAGAAGTCTTTTTATGCAAGTGACTGATTTATAGTGTAGTGAAAGTGGCAACAGCACACCGCACAGTATTGTTCTCTTCTACATTCTTGGTAACTGAGAACGACAGAGGTTTTAAACCAATATTGCGCTTGTCTTGTACTGTATTCTGATGCTATGACCAGAATGCAGCAGTCCAGCAGAGGTACACCAATGAACTGTGAGGTCAACCTGCCCTTACCCCTTTGCAAGGCATTCAGATGGCCATTATACTCACGTTATATCGCCAAGGGATACTAGGGTAGCTAACAGAGGCGGGTAATGGCAAACCACCTCTG
>NW_015263665.1:0-425 GCF_001447785.1 Gekko japonicus
ATATTATGACTGAACAGTCCTGCTCTTCTGACTGCCAAGGGTTACTATGGATTCTGAGAATTCAAGACAAAGCTCTGAAATAAAGATTGCACGGGAGGTGAAGGAGTGTGGGACAGGAAAAAGACCATCATGGACTAACAGGGCAAAGAGAGAATAGAAAACCTCTTGACATTTTTCATTTGGATACGTGCACTCATTTCCCCCCCTAATATGAACATACCCATCACAGACCCAATATATTTATGTCAGAAAAAGCATCCATGACTGAACAGTTCCCCTTCTGGCTGTGAGGCTTAGTACTGTGTCTGCCCAAGAGGAAGACTAGTTCCCCCCCAACTCCCACCAGATGCCATGGAGAAAAACAGAGGATCATCCACATACAAGTTACATGTTCAGTAATTTTAAAAATACCACTTTTCTTAGGG
>NW_015263666.1:0-425 GCF_001447785.1 Gekko japonicus
TCCATTTCCCACCTGGAGGTTGGCAACCCATTCCTGGATAATATTTGGCATTCTTACTCCTTGTGCTTCACCTTTTTATAAACCATGTCCTCATATTTGCAGAAGGGCAGCTTCCCCACTGGAGATCTTCAAGCAGAAGCTGTACCGATTAAGTAGCCAGAGTCTGTGATGCCTTCTCCAGCTCTAGGACTCTGTTGCCTACTTTCCTTCTCCCCCCTCTGCCTTCTCAGTCAACTCTGCCTCATCTCCTCCCTTGCTGAAGTTTGAATGTGGTTGATACATAGCAAATGCCCCTCCCTTATACAATGTGTATCGCCCAGAACACAGAAGTACATAACAGCATCTGCCAGTGTAACGTGGCGGAGGATGAGCATAGTGGACTTCTTGTATTAAGGGAAATGCAACGTGCTCTTAAGAACATAAGA
>NW_015263667.1:0-425 GCF_001447785.1 Gekko japonicus
GTGTTAATGCATGTGTGTACAGGTCAAAAGGCACCATGCCTTCTTCCTCTTTATGCACACAGTGAAACTAGCAGCAGTACAACAATGCAAGGTCATTCAGTGGTGGAGAGTATTCCTCCAATGGATGTGACCCATGGCTTGTTCTTTACAATGATGCAGCTTCTGGGGCTCAGCTTGTGTATCTTGTCCCCAACTCATTTGATCTGTTGTCTACAAAACTAGACTTGGGCACCGTGAGTTTTGACCCCCTCTCATTGGTGGCCCGGAAGAGGGAGCTGCTTTGCTCACTTCCATCCATCTTTTTAATAATACAACACAACGGCTTCTGCATTTACTCTTGGTAGATTGTGTATGGCTTCAGCTCACCATCCATGTGAGAAGCTGTCCAGAAAACTGATGATTCAGTGTTTCATGTAAAGAGACAA
>NW_015263668.1:0-425 GCF_001447785.1 Gekko japonicus
TATCACTGTATCTTTAACTGTAGATCCCAGTTAAAGAGACTGCTGTGGGCACCACTTTAAATACAGGCAACTTTAATTCCCCATGTGGGGAACCTTCGCCCTCAACATCAATGAACTTTTCTCTCCATACTTCTATGTCAAGCTTTAAAGCTGCTAACTGCCCAGGGGCAAGATATTTAAGGGAGTTCTTTCTCTCATAGGAATCCACCACCAGCTGAGAGCAAGAAGTGAAGCCCTTTTATGAGTTTCACCACTATCAGCATGAAGGGCCATCAAATTCAGTAGGTTTGCGGAATCCCTCTCTAAGAGAAAACTACCAGTTCAGTTCCTTTGGGGTAAAAGTTAATATCTCATAAAAGGAAATATAAAATAGTAGTCTACACAACAGGGCAGTGAAAATATAGCTTGGCCACTAGAGTTGGGAT
>NW_015263669.1:0-425 GCF_001447785.1 Gekko japonicus
AAAAATGTGAGAAATAAATAAATAATAAGTACTGCAGACTGTTAAGAGCTATACTTAAAGGAATAAACAGGTTCAGGTATTATAATAAATAAACGAGACAACATATCATAAAATATATAAACTTAGCAGGAGTTGTAAAAGGGAAATAACAGCTAAAATTGACCTAGTCTTAAAAGTGAAATTAGATGGCCACTGGATCCAGGAGGATTCATCTTACCAAACTGGAATCTTTATTATGAAGCAGCAGCTCTTGGCTGGATAAAAACATGATAACTTTGGAAAATACAAGAGCCCTGATGCTGGAAGGACATGATCTAACCATGGGTTGGCATGCATGTGTATGGTATGGGAAGGATAGAGTTCACACCAACTTTCAACAGCACACGTTAAGAGGAGCTTTAAGAAAAGTATGGAGAAATATAAAA
>NW_015263670.1:0-425 GCF_001447785.1 Gekko japonicus
CTTGATAATTTGCCAAGCGTGGTCAATGAGGAGTCACCAGAGAGGTCTTAGCTATTCCATGCTCCAGTGATTTCAAATGAATTTGTTTTACTTCATTATCTTACTTTATTTCCACAGGTAATAGTATGCCAACACCTCCATTCAGAGCTGGGAGATAACACTGTAGTGAAGAAAATGGGGTAGAAGGATCATTTTGATTTTTGCAGTGTTCTGTAAAAGTATGAGGGAAACCACTGCTGAGTAATGGATTGGAGGCATTAAAAAAATGGCATTCTTAATGAAGGTTCAGCACTCAGGGTCTCAAAATTGTCAATTTATTCAGTATAGTTAAAAGAATCCCAGTTCCCTCCCCATGTGCACGATCTCCCTGACAGAGAGAGTTCAAGCCGTGGGGGGGACAGGACCGGACAGTTTTGAAACCCAGG
>NW_015263671.1:0-425 GCF_001447785.1 Gekko japonicus
CAGCCTTTACCAGGGTTCCCCAAGTCACTAGTATTGTGGGGGCTAGATTTTAACTTGGGGTGGCTCAATGAAGAGAGTCATGCTTTACATGCGCACAGGCATGCAACACGCATGTAAGAATATATACACCCAGGGTGGGTTTATGACACAGAGTGTATGCACTGATTTGGGAAAATGACAGCGGCTTGAAGACTGTATCTGAGAACAGAACAGAAAGAAGAAAGTAAATGAGAATAGGGAGAGGTCCCTGATGCCAGTGTGACTGAAAGGGTAATGCTAAAATGAGAGGCTGTTGATATATGCTGATGCTGAAAAAGACAGGGTGAGATAAGCATTCCCAACGGTATGCACACACTCACATCAAATACTTTAAACACACAAGACTGAGCACCAGATTTTTATCATAGCTACAGAACTGTTCACAT
>NW_015263672.1:0-425 GCF_001447785.1 Gekko japonicus
CCAACATTAATTGCTGATATGCACATGTAGATACATGCCACACAATGTAAAACAAGCAAACAAACCAATAAGTGAGAATCACAATGAAGCAAATATTTGGTCAGATTTGGTGCTGGGAGCAGGAATCAAAGAACATTAGGCTATGCAGGCTACTCAGGGAAAGTTTGGTGTGGAACTGAAGGGCAAGATTTGACAGGTTTGAAATCTGGCCTCATCTTAAAGCTGAACAATGAAGAGAGTTCCAGACGTATTGTTCAGTTCAATAAATAATAAATGTTTGGAGTTCCATTGACATTAACTAACCCAAGCAGTGACTGAGAAAGAACTTAAAGAGACATTCAATCTGGTTCTAGGAGAATAAATAATCTTTAAAAGATACTGACATTGATTGTAAGGGATGGGAACTTGAAAAGGCAACAATGAAA
>NW_015263673.1:0-425 GCF_001447785.1 Gekko japonicus
GTTGCTGGGGACTCTATGGTACAATATAGCATTGCAAAGGACACTCATGGGCCTTTAGGTTTTTCTCCCACCAGCCCTTGGAGCAGCAGTAGGAACTGGGAGTTAGGGGCAGGAAAGGGAATGGCAAACCAATTGCAGAATGGCACTTGGCCTCCTCTTCACTCTACTGTGGACCACTGAAAGTCCCCCCAAATTGCCCCTGGGTATGATGTGTTGTTTTCCAGTGGGAAGGACAACCATTAATAATTATCCTCTCTACCAGCAGAGCTGCTCTTTTGCCTGCAGAAAACAAGTGTAGGGTACTTCTGCCATTTTTTGGCTCGCTGGGGGGAAAAGAAACCAGAGATATTGTCAACATCCATAATTGTCATAGCCTAATACTTGCAATATGGGGATTGGGTCTGCTGTATTTTGAGGAGGAGGAG
>NW_015263674.1:0-425 GCF_001447785.1 Gekko japonicus
CCATGCATAATCTTATAAACCTCGATTAAAATCTGCCTGCCTAGTATCTGCTGAAGACTTGGGATATGGACCCCTAGGCCAGGTTTACAGCTCTTAAAAGGCATGCCTTCCCTGCATTCGTCTAGTGATTTCTGTGTTTTCTAGAACCTAGTTATGCAGTAAGTTTTGCCATGGGCTATGTCTGAGTTCCCCACTCAGACAGTCAGTCCGAGTTCCTGCTAGGATCTCAGCTCCCAAGTGTGTGAGGGCCCCATCCAGACAAGGATGTGACATGCAGGGGAAAAGGGGCTTCAGCTTTCCCTTGCATTTTTTCCCAACCTGAATGCCCCTGAGGGTTGCTGTTTGCTCCATTGAGGAAACCTATGTGCATCCCAGTCAGTACACATGCAACTCCCAGTCAGGGCTGGCCTGTTATTGTTAAATTT
>NW_015263675.1:0-425 GCF_001447785.1 Gekko japonicus
TGTATAACATGATCTACTGCTACTTAAATATTGCATTATCAATGCTCTCCCTATTGCCACAGCACTGTGATATTTTTAGACAATTCTGTTCCGTGCTCCAGAAAGGTATGAAAGATTGTCTCGCCTTTTCTGAATGCTTTGAAAAGCTCCCATTAGGCTTATATAGCTCAGTGAAGGACCAGATGGTATCCATTTGATAAAAACAAAAATACAGACTCTATGGATCCCTCAAGGATGCCGTTCAATTCCTTAACCTTTCCTGCAAGCAAAATTAATGGCGAAGCACTTTAGATGCCCTTTCATGTGTGAGCGGTGATTATATTACTACTCTGACAGGTGGTCTTTATGTAATCTGGAGGCATTTTATCATCATTCTGTAGCTACCTTGTGATATAATCTTCAGCCTCATAATGAATCTGTACGTG
>NW_015263676.1:0-425 GCF_001447785.1 Gekko japonicus
GCTTTCAGTAGGCAATCCCTACCAAAGCAACCCCTTGCAACACAGGCATTCAATAGACCAGAGGGAGAAAATGGGAGGAGGAAATGGTGTCCAGCAATGGTACAACATCATTTCCAGCTAAATAACCAGACATGACACCACTGCACTTCCAGATGCTTTAGCACTTCCCTGAAACTCAGTGGTAAAACCAAAGCATTTGGGGGGAAATGTGATGACATCACTTCTGGTTACTCTGTAGGAAATTACATTGCTACACCACCAGGCACTATTCAGATGAGTCTCTGAACGCAGAAACCAGTATCCTGGGGATTGCTGGCCAAGGGCTGGCTACCCTAGCGGGTGGTGTAATATTCATAAGTGCACTCCATGTTTTATTAGAGCATCAGAATACCAGAATCTGGAGCAGTTTCAGACCAGGTTTTACT
>NW_015263677.1:0-425 GCF_001447785.1 Gekko japonicus
GAAAGATCAGGGAAAAGCCGGGGGAACTCCAGGGGGTGGTTTTGCACAAATGCAGGATGTTGTTGTGGGGAAGAAGGAAAGGAAAATCAAAACAAGACTATCCTTCTCCAAAGGAAAACTCCTGAAATTTCTTACCCCTTGAGCAAATCTCACATCTTCAGAGCCCAGATTGGGACATCCAATGAGAAAATTAGCTGTGCTTCTCTCACAGACTCTGAAACTATACATTCAGGTTGGCTGGGAGACCAAGAGCCAGCGTGGCGCAATGGTTAGAGGACTAGAGCAAGGACTCAGGAGACCCAGCCATTAATCTGAGTGGGTGACATTGAGCCAGTCATGCCCTCAACCAAATCTGCCTCTCAAGTGTTTTGTTGGTATAAAACATGTAGGAAACAGAGTCAAGTCAGGAACCTAAAAGGTTGAGC
>NW_015263678.1:0-425 GCF_001447785.1 Gekko japonicus
CTCCAGTTACCACCTGGAGACTGGAAACCCTATATGGGTCTTTATTGTACTGAGGGCCATCTGGAGAAACACAAAAACTTCCCTGTTTGTTTCCATGGATATTTCTGTTCTCCTATATATTGGCTTTGGATATTTATCCAATGGTATGAATTTGTACACAAATCAACACACTCATTGTATATAACTGCAGTCACAAGTACACATAACTGGAATCACATTGGCTTTTAGCCACATTTCCATCCCATATTTGAAACATCTTTCTAAGCAGTGTAAATCCCACTGGAAAAAAACCACAGAAATGGGTTCCAATATGAAACTGGCTTAAAGCCGCATCATGTTTGCTATTGAAATTCTCATCCCCTCTGGCCTGATTAGAAAAACAAAACAAAAAAGCAAAACCTGTTTTGATTTTGCTTCTCCTTTGT
>NW_015263679.1:0-425 GCF_001447785.1 Gekko japonicus
TACATGTAAATGAGAGAAGATCTGGTATGAAAATCAAGTTGTGTTAAGCAACATGAGAAGGGCAGTGGTTTGGGAAACAGAGGGAGCTCAGTGGCCTTCAACCCACGGTTCAGGAACCTCTGGTAGGTCATGTACTCTAACCTGTTGGGTAGCTGTCCTTGATGTACAGCTATCACTATTTTGCATCCTTTTGGAAGAATCGCTGCTATACATGCATACAGAAGTATTGGCAACATGATTCCCGTCTCTCTTTTCAGAGGAAGTTAAAGGCATTCCCTTTGAGAATGCCATTTCAAAACATGGGTGAAACTTGTAAAGGATCATGTTAACAAGTCTAGCTAGCGGCAAAAAGCTGCCTCCAGTGAAGGATTTGTTGGGTCATCATAATATTCTATTCACTGAGAATGATAAAAGGGTTGGAACAC
>NW_015263680.1:0-425 GCF_001447785.1 Gekko japonicus
TTAAAAATAACTTTAGACTTGTGTGTTTACAGATGTTCCTCAGATTGAATGTGATATCAAAGCTGCGAAAATCATCAATCCAGAATTCATTGCCAAGTGCCCTTCTGGATGTCTGGACACCAAATACCGAGTCTATGGCACAGACATCTATGCTTCTTTCTCCAGTGTGTGTGGTGCTGCTGTTCACAGGTCAGCAGAGAAAGAGGAGCGTGTCCTCAGCAGCTGAAACTGGCAGCATGTGAGGGAAGAGTTCTAGGAACTCAGCAGTTCCACAGTCCCTCAGTTGCACGCTGATAACCCTTTGTTAATATCCCAAAGTACTCTGGGAAGTAGTGGGACATGTCTTTGTGACATCACAGGTGCCAATCGGTGCTGTGCACAACCAGCTTGTGATGCAAACTTGTTGTCCTGTTCCTTTCAGAGAA
>NW_015263681.1:0-425 GCF_001447785.1 Gekko japonicus
TTTTTTTTACAGTTCTTTTGGGCTCCTTTTTTGAGACTGTGTTTGATGCGTTGGCTTCCCATCCGCTGCTTGTAACCATCTCAGCCATGAGTTGTGAGTGAGCCATCACAATGCTTCTTGGTCTTTTGTTTTCTACTTGCTTTTCTTTAATTATTATTAGAGCTCAGAGTTACATTTGCTTTTGTTTTGCTTTTCATGATATGATTTTTGCTTTTCAGGACTGGGACATATATTAATATTTGGCTCCTAGGCCAAGAATCTTCTAGGCTCGAAAGTTGTCATAGGTTAGGTTTCAGTCATATGAAGGACAACCAAAGTACAAGTAAATGTTTATTTTGAAACTATCAGTCTTCTCCTGGCTTCCCTAAATGCTCTCTGCCTGCAGCTCCTCCCCTTTAGCCAGTAGGGATCCTCTGTAAACTCCC
>NW_015263682.1:0-425 GCF_001447785.1 Gekko japonicus
ACCTGGGTTTTCCAGACACTAGTCTGATACTTTCACCTCCACAGCATATCCAATGTAGCTACTAAAAATTGCTACATCCCATAGTGCTTTGCAACAGGACCAACCACCTTCTTCGTCAACAACAAAGAGGAACAATGAAACATCCATGTTCCATGTTAGGGACCGCGGGGGAATAGCTGCATATAATTTGAACACACTGTGCCCTTGGCACATTATTTATGGTGTGGCAATGCCATCTCTCCGTGACTTTCATGTATGGCTTTTTTGGACAGACGCTTCCAATCCTTATCTTTGCTGGTGGTGACTCAGAAAGAAGTCTGAAGGGAAGAAAATCTGAGATCTCTCCTCCTCTAAAAATGACAGTAGTACTTACTGTTATCAGACACTGAGCATTACTTGTTAAGGGCATGCTTAAATTCAGCTAA
>NW_015263683.1:0-425 GCF_001447785.1 Gekko japonicus
AGAAGCAAATGCTAGCAGACTCCTTGCAGAGGTGGTCCATAGTCTATTAACTGAGAGTTGTATCACATTTCACTTTTTTCGTTGTTATGCATCACAGGGGAGGGAAAGTAGAAGTTGGTGAAGGGGGCAGGTGAAATGGATGACAATCACAACAAGCATACTTTAGTTGGCCGTATACAATCAGGAAGTGGTTTGTTTCTCCAAGTGATTCCATTCTTGTATACTGGGTAGTTAGGGGAAACACAGTCTGTAAGTTGGTTGTACAGTTCATCTGGTGGCAATCCGTGGGATCACAGCAAAGCACTAAAATGCTGCCGCAGTTGCAGAAATAGACAAAATAAAACGTACAAGCCATGAGCTCTGACTCTCCATGTCATGTGGGTAACCATGCAAGTATAGCAGTATGCGGTGGCTCAAGTGGTTAA
>NW_015263684.1:0-425 GCF_001447785.1 Gekko japonicus
GCTTTACCTCCCGGGGACCTGGAATCACTTTGAATAAGATCACAGTGTGGCCAGCCTCAAATAGCTCTAAGCCCAATGAAATAATGCAATCTGGGTGCTCATTCCAAAGTCCTGTAAAATAGCTCTGCTTTATAAGCCCTGAGGCCATCACTACATACCTCCTCAGGCAAAGCTTTTCTGTGGGACAGGGGTCACCCCTAAGAATGCTCATGCCCTTGCCATTGTCAAGTGGGACAAACAGCAAGTATCTGGTGGAGGGATATTGTTCATTTATAATATTTGTACATGACTCAATAACAAATTTATTAATTATGTAGCTCAACAAAGTCAGTTGACTGTACAATAAAGTGATAAATTGAACATCAGAGGCAGTTGGGTAGATTAGAATTTAAGAATGTAAGAGCAGCCATACTGGATCAGACCAG
>NW_015263685.1:0-425 GCF_001447785.1 Gekko japonicus
TTTATGTTTGGTGATTTTATCTTCATGTTCAAAGGAGAACAATGGTGTGCTACCTGAAATATTTATATAAAAAAACAAACATTGACAGGTTTGGCAAAGGGATGAAAATATTGAGAACTCTTAGATTGATTGATTGATTTTTGGTCTTTGCTGGCATTTGGAATTATATATAGCTTTCTGCAAAGTAAACTGAACTAGTACTTAGATTTCCACTTCATAGAAAAGATAACAAAGCCAAATGCAAAAATAGGAAGGCCCCATAGGATGTTTTTGGAGGGGAGGTACTGGAAGAAGGACCCTCTAAAGCCTTGAGAAAATAAGCCTTTTCATGACAATGTCTAAACCACTAGATGTTCAATCACTGCACAGCCAGGGGTCCCAGACCATCACATCAGATACTAGTTTGGTGTAGTGGTTAAGTGCGT
>NW_015263686.1:0-425 GCF_001447785.1 Gekko japonicus
TCTCACTACCACCACTCATTTTAGGCCTTGTAATATACTCCCTCCATTTTATTGACTCCTCCTCTTCTTCAGATCACTTCAGAACTCTCTTTCCTGTTCCTTGTTCAGACTTACTCTATTGCCTTCTGGCTTATCTGTTCTCTGTTTGTTTGTTTTTAGCAAATATGTTTCACTTTTCCATGTGCCTTTAGAAGATTACAGAAATTCAAGTCTTTATTTATTTAATTAAAATGTGTGTTTCTTTATTTCCTGAATGAGGGAACAAAACGTGAATTTGGTTTTCTTTGATGAGAGAGGACTAGTCACTTATGGTGTCAGCTTCAATATTAGCCTTCCTTGCTGCCTTCACTTGTAAATGGGTTTTATAGAGTGCACAAGAACACAAGAGAAACCATATTGGAACAGGTCAATGGCCCATCCAGTCC
>NW_015263687.1:0-425 GCF_001447785.1 Gekko japonicus
TGTCTCTTCCCCCAGTAGCAGCCATATTATTACACAGATGTCCTGACTGTGGGATGTGCCGTCGGGGTTGGCTGTTGTTTCGGGACTCCACTTGGAGGCAAGTGGCAACTGACTTCCACCCAGCTTTTCTTAGAAGCCTTCTGTCCTCCCTTCTTCCCCACCTCCGGCCATAGCACACGGCGGTGCCCTCCACTATTTAAATCTGCAGCAAGCAATCATGGCTGGCCTCACCCACCATATTGCGCCACCTTTTTGCTGGAGCAGGTAGGGGTGGCCCGGCCCTGTGGACAAATCAGACAACTATCCCACTAGAAATGACAGGGCATGCGTTACTCTAGCACTTATTCATTTACTTACTTCATTTATACTTGGCTTTCTCTCAATGGAGACCCAAAACGGCTTAGAGAGCCAGTTTGGTGTAGTGG
>NW_015263688.1:0-425 GCF_001447785.1 Gekko japonicus
GCTTTTCTGCATTTAGATGCTGACTAATCCCCGTGGAAGGGGAGGGGAACTCTGAGGTGTTATGAGGCGCACCAATACCTGAGGTAAAAACGCCCATCGAATCATTTGCGGCTGCAGTCTGAAGTGGTACAACTGAGTCACAGGTCGGCCACCTCACCAGCTGCAGGTGAGAAGAGCTGCTCCTCAAAACCACAGGAGGCGTAAAATATTTAAAATATTAAAAGAGATTACAAGGATAGAACTACCTTTTTTTTAAAGCAGAAGTGGCATTATTAAATATGCTTCCAGATAGCTATAGCAAGGAAAATAAGTATTTAATATTCTATACCTTAACTGCGGCAGGAATATTACTAGCCAAATGTTGGAAAGAAGGGAAAATTCCCTCTAAGGAAGAACTGATAGAAAAAGTGTTGTCACTGGCAGAA
>NW_015263689.1:0-425 GCF_001447785.1 Gekko japonicus
TTTGAAGGTGGGCAGATGGATTTTAGTATATGTTCTGTTAAGTTGGAGCCTGCTTTTGTCATTTGCATGTATTTTGGCAGGGAGGCTAACCCTTCATTTTAAAGACTGGAGGGTCCAAGATAATATTTTTTTCACTATTCCAAGACCTGCTGTTCAGAGTTAGGACAGTACTTGCTGTTTGCAAGGGGTTTTTTTGTGTGAAAAATGTACATGGCACATGGCACTGTTTGCTTCTAGCGTTCCCTTTACTTGCTCTTTATGATCATTTGTAGTGTGTAGTTGTACTTATAATCTCTATGTATATTTCCCAAAGGTGAAAGATGGTTGTAATTATAGGAAAAACGGTGTAAGTCTAACACTTGAAGCATGATGCATTTGTGGGCCTATCAAAGTCCTTTAGGAAGTAGGAGGGGTAGAGGCATGGG
>NW_015263690.1:0-424 GCF_001447785.1 Gekko japonicus
TTGGGTATCCCTGCAATTTCTCTCACAGAAAATCTTTATACCTTTACATTCTACGAATATGCCAAATTGTAGAATTACACCCCTTTGCACCCTAGCGAGAGCAGAGGGGCACAGCCTTGAGTTTGACGCATGGAGCTAAAGCTTGATTTCCTAAGGAAGCAGAAAACCAAAGCATGGCCTGTAATGACCGCACAAAGACTCCCCCTTGCAGCCAGAAACCTCCATTCCAAATTTCAACTGCTGCTCAGGCGTACAGACTACGCCAGGCATTAACTCTGGAATATGTACTGATGGCGTGTGGATCGCATAAATTTAAAGCATAAAAACGTTCTGCTTTAACACACCGCACCCCTATAACTGGCATAGGGACGGGCTGGTTTTTAACAGTTTGGGAAAGTTAGGGTCGTTGCTCAGCTTAGATTGG
>NW_015263691.1:0-424 GCF_001447785.1 Gekko japonicus
CTGCAGGAAATGACCCCTGCCCCTTGGGGTTAGGTTGCTGTAGCTTATGTATTGGTAAGGTGAGGAATGATGGGTTGCGTCCCTTCAAGGGGCCTTGTGTGGTGAATGTATCCAACATGGCTGCTTAATTTAAATTCTGGGACTGCCTCCTGAGGGAGACTCCTCTCTCTCCTTCTGCTGCCGTCTTCCACCCGCAGGTGAAAACTACTTTTTGCTTCATCCAGCGTTGCCTCAGTGATTCCTCCTTCTGTCCAATGTTTTAATTCCTGTCTTTCTGTTTTTCGTACGTGTGTTTTAACTTTGGTTTAATTGTTTTACTGCCACGTTTTTGTTTGGTTTTAATAGTTTGTAAGACCTGTTTTTTTATTAAATGTATTTTTATTCCGTTAGCCATTTTGGTGGCCCCGAGGAGGGCAGAAAGGTG
>NW_015263692.1:0-425 GCF_001447785.1 Gekko japonicus
ATGCTGTAAATGCTGGTTTTTAATGCCCATTTATACTAGTACACCCTCTTCTAATTGCCTGGCACCCCTCCACTGTGCCTGGGCCTGGCTTTCTCCTGCTGAGGACCCTATCCCTCCTGCTTCTATCATTCTGGCTTTGAGACACTTCTGTCGAAGACCAGTAGAATATTTTCATCCATTCATATAACTAATTGGAAAGCATCCCCTGAACTAATTACAGAAAACACGCAGTTTCTGAAATCCAAATTTGAGGGTCAGCCTTTACATTTATCATCTTGATTTTGAAATATATTTCTTTAATTCTCCCCCCCCCATTGTTCGAGTGAGTGACTCAGCATTCCTGGATACTGGGGGGTGCTTCATCACTCTAAGGGTGCGGTCAGACGGCCTGCCGGGAGCTCCAGTTCCAAGTGGACTAATTTGAT
>NW_015263693.1:0-425 GCF_001447785.1 Gekko japonicus
GCAGCAAGGCACCCTACTCCCCCATTACACTGACTGAGCATTCACTACTGATTCAGTGGAAGCCTGGGTTCAAATTCCAATTCAACCAGGAAACACACTGGCTCACCTTGGCCTAGCTGTTCTCAGTCTAGCTTACATCACAGGGGTTTTGTGAGGACAAATTGGCGATGGAGGACAGCTATGTACACTACCCTACACTCCATGGGGGGAAGAGCTGGAGAAATACACAATAATATGAGGACAAATCTTTGCAGAGTATTCTTTCATGGTCACCTGGACACAATTTTGACTCGCCATGGGTGATGGAGGGAGTGGCTATTGCACTGTACAGGTGGAAAGTGCCATCCAGCGACAGATGAGTCATGGCAACCCTGTGGGGTTTGCAAGGCGAGAGACATGCAGAGGTGGTGTGCCATTGCCTGCCT
>NW_015263694.1:0-424 GCF_001447785.1 Gekko japonicus
GGATCCACTTCTACGAAGAACATGTCTATCTTGGATGGTATGTTTTAAAATGCAAGTGAACCAACATGTTGCATGTGTGTGCATGTTTAAGTGGTTGAGCCTTTGCAGGGTTCCTTCATGGTGAAAGGCCGGGCACCCCTCCCTTTTCTTCTGGCCAAGATGGACCATTTTGTCTGTGTTACTAAAACCCCGAGTTGTTGCCAGCTGGCAGAAAGGCTTAAAGAGCCAGCGGATAAGGCATTCCAGAAAGATGGAGGCAGGCATCCCAAACTCTGAGAGTTCCAGTAACCCAGCCAAGTACCAGAATGACCTGCATACAGTCTCCTTCACAGGTTTAGATAGGTTCTTGGGGAAAAAAACCCACGTGACCAAGTGAGGGGCAGGTTCTGCCGCACTTTACCACTGGAGTTAAAGCAATGGGTGG
>NW_015263695.1:0-425 GCF_001447785.1 Gekko japonicus
ATAATAATAATGATGATGATGATGATTTGGACGGCTCATTCTCTCTATCCAAAACTGCCTGTTTCAAAGCTGATGTCTTGCTTGGGGTAATTCCGCTCTTCTTATCTAAAATTCCCTGTGTGGTTTTCGACATAGCTGCAAATGCCTTCACTTCCTCACCTAAAATCACTTGGGTAGTTTTGCTCTTTTTCATCAAAGATGTGCTGCTTTGTCACTGAGAACTACTAACAGTTTATTGCTGGGAAGAAGGACATCTACACTGAAGACTCTGGCAATGGGTTCCCCAATGTGTGGCTAAAGAGTTGAATCAATGGAATTTTGCCTTTGCTGGGGGACCTACTTGTCAATTCCAGCTCCTGGCTAAAGAGAAATTCCCTTAGCTCCCTGTGCTTTATTGTTTCAGGCGGGTAGCTGTGTTGGTCTGC
>NW_015263696.1:0-425 GCF_001447785.1 Gekko japonicus
TCTTTTTCTACGAAACGACCCCTGTACACGTTAGACTCCGACCCTGGGTTCTAACTTTAGCAGGGAGTCTGAGCTGAAGAACCTTCATGTCTGGTCTAGAATGAGTATTTGTCATCTCTCACAGCCCCAACCTGGCTATGAAGAAAGGAGCAAAAAATTTAACATCCAGGAATAGGGTGAGGGGGAGTGAAAAGTACTCACAAGCATCTGCTTCCGCCGCCATGACAACAGAAGCCTGGTTGAGCCATTCTTTTTCCTAACTGGATGACCTCCTTCCTCCCTGTCTCCTTTTACCTGTGACTGGGAGAGACTATCTCAGACATCTTCAACGATGCTCAGAAAAACCAGGCAGCGATTCCCAAAGAGATATACCTACAGTTGAAGGACGGGGAGGGCTGTGGCTCAGTGGTGGAGCACCTGCTTGA
>NW_015263697.1:0-424 GCF_001447785.1 Gekko japonicus
TAAACACTCACTGCAATGTACTCATCCTTCCTTCAATGACTTGAACACATGGCATTTCCCCAAAGCCAGAAGGCACCACCTTTCCTATGCTATACAGAAAATCTCAGGAAACTAAATATAAGGAACTTAATTATGTCAAGATTAGCTTCCTTGTGTTTCCTTGAACTGTTAGTCAACACAATTCAAACCATGCTCACAAAATGCTGTTTAGATCAACAGAAGCATTGAATACAAGAAACTTGTCATAATACTTTTAAAAATCTTAGTTCAAGAATGGCCTCTCTTTCTTTCCCATCCCAGGAACCCTGAAGTCTCTTTTCACCCAGTACCATGTGTTCTAATTAAGTCCGCAACACATAGTCTCAATTTTAAGAAAATTTAACAAAAGAGAGCTGTTTTCAGGTATGATATTGTGATGGACTAC
>NW_015263698.1:0-424 GCF_001447785.1 Gekko japonicus
CTGACTGTTTAAGTTAGACCAGTGGAAGACATGGTGTTAACTGTCCCACTAGTTGTACAGGCCATGTGTTTGAAGATGCCCCCCTGAATTGTCTTAAAACAATCCTTCAGGCCTTTGTCTTTGCTACAGGGAATCAGGGATTTACTCTGCTGTCTCAAGTTTTAAGGTGCTAGAGTCAATGAGGAATTGACTTCTTCAGCATTTACCCTACTCATACCCTTTCACATAGAGTTTACTTTAATCTGTCACATGTCACAATGTAATTTGTTTCACGTCTTAAAGATTTATTATGGGATTCATACCAAGCCTGTCCCTGCCCCAACTCCTTCCTTTCTTATCAGATTAAGATCTGGGAGATCCAAGTTTGAATCTTCATTCTGCCATGGCTGATTACAAGGTGACCTTGGGCCAGACACACATTCTC
>NW_015263699.1:0-424 GCF_001447785.1 Gekko japonicus
GAAATGACCTCTGACAATGGCTTTGAGAGAATCTGTGGCTTCAGCTTAAGTAGCCAAGAAACTGATGTGTCAATGGGAATATTAATTTTGCCAGCTGAATTAAGGTAAACCAATGCTGAGATTCCATGAAGACCAGATTGCGCATGAATGGGTTCCAGACGTAAGGGGGAACAGACCCCCATTGACTGGGAGCACGCACAATCAGGCTATCTAGGAGTACTTTTCCTTGAATCCCAGCTTGAAACTTGTCATTGGAAGTTCCCAGAATGAACTGTGGATTGCAGACCAAGCATGAAACTCAAAGAAACACCTGACAAACACACACCTGACAAACAAGAAGACCTGTCTCATGACCGATAAGAACTCAAGTCTGCATGCTGTTCTGGAATACTGGGAGGATGTTGTGAGTATGGGGCTTTCCAGT
>NW_015263700.1:0-424 GCF_001447785.1 Gekko japonicus
CAGCATTGGCTTCTCTTACGTTCTTAAAGAATTTCTGGTGTGCATTCACTGATATAAGAAAGGTAGGATATGAAATGTCCTAACTGAAAACAGACGCGGAGAGAGTTGTGAACTAGCAACGGAAACTCATACCTCTGAGGACGTTTCCCCGTCACGTCATCTTGACAATACAGACCTAAACGAACGTGGCTGGCCCCAAAGGATTCCTGAGAACAGCAGGCAGAGACCTTAAAGAATGCTCAGAACCTTCATGAAATTACGTTTCCCAGGATTCCTTGGGGGCGGGAAGGGTGAACGGCAAAGGCAGGGTAGATTAGCAGTGATTCAGTGCTCAGCCCAGGAGAATTCATGACTAGTCCTGATTATGCTTTCTGGGAAAGAACTATTGTCGCGCATGCCACGTTTCAAACGAAGAAACAGCTTT
>NW_015263701.1:0-424 GCF_001447785.1 Gekko japonicus
AGCCGCTCAGCCAATGGGGAGGCGAGAGGCGTGGGCCCGAGGCTGGGAATCTGAATAGGTGAATGGCTAATGAGGGCGGGGACGCGGAGCCCAGGCGCCTGGCTGAGGTGGGGAGCGCGCGGCGCGGCTACCTGCGAAGGCGTCTCATTGGACTTCGAGGGCTTACTCCCGAGTAAACATGGAAAGGTGTATGGTGATGGCCAACGGTTGATTAGTCAGTTTGCTCGGCTGCAGTTAAGTTGCTCTCCTGAGGAAAAGGCTGAAATCCTAGACGCATGTTAATTGACTAGGGAGTAAGATGCATTGAACTCGGTGGGACTTACTCCTGAGTAAACATGCTTGCGACTGCCTTGTGAAATCTGTTAAGGGGTGCCGTTTATGACCCGAATCCACTGCCTGTTTACTCTAGAGTCACTTCCACTGT
>NW_015263702.1:0-424 GCF_001447785.1 Gekko japonicus
GGCTTTTATTTATAAGGGAGATAAGCTTTTGTGAGTCAGAGCTAATGTTATCAGATGCATTATGATGAACTGATTTCTAGCTGACAAAGAAATCTTAAAATTGAGTAATCTTGTTAGTTTTATAGGAGCCCCTAGACTCCTGTTTTATTATGCAATCCTATCCCACAGCTTTTCTGAAGTCTTAAAATATATGTTGAGAAATCCATTCGCTTAGTTTGACCCTAAGACTGTTCAGGGAAATCCCATAAAGGCATGCTGTGCTCAACATGGACACAATCACCTTGCTTGGAAATCTCTTGATTATGTGCAAGGCAGCCTCCTCGTCAGGTTTCCTTAATGTTCCTTAGCAAAGTTTTTCTCAAAAAACCATGCCAAGCACCTTTGCACCTGCACAGTAGCCACTTGTGCTACAGGGCCAGGTTGC
>NW_015263703.1:0-424 GCF_001447785.1 Gekko japonicus
AGGGATCCTCCCACCCTGTCCCTTGCTGGCCAAAAGCCAGCACCCCTTCCGTTATACGTTGTTGGGTATTGTGCTATAGCCTTTGAATCAGAACCAGCAACATTGCAAAACCTAAAATATGATGTGAATCCATTTTGACTGATCTTAGGCTGAACTAGGCCTTTGGAACACACAACGAGAACTTTTCTCTGCTACTGGGTTCTAGCCTCTCCCAAAGATGTAGCCCTCTTCCAGAGCCAAGTGGAGCACGAATAATCTCATTGGACTTTGCCAAACTTTCTGGTCTGATAACAGATGGTGCTCCTTCCGTGGCTTGAGCAAAGGCTGGCATGGCAACATTTTTTCATTGCTCATCTTTGTGATCGCAAGGGGGGGGGGATGCAGTTTCACTGAAATACAGATCAGGAAAACCATCTGGTAAAAT
>NW_015263704.1:0-424 GCF_001447785.1 Gekko japonicus
TAGAGCAAGGCTCTGCTTTGCCTTTTTAGCTGTGGGGCTGGAGCGGAGGAGCAGAAGGGGTCCCCAGCCATGCGTGGACTGCTCCCCCTTCCCCACCTTCAGTCGTCCTCCTACAAGGCGGGTGGGGTGGGGTAAGCTGCCTGGCCGGGTTCACCGCTCTCACGTCCTCTCTTCTTCCTCCCCCCTCCCCCCCTTCCTCCAGCCAGTGAGCACCAGATGGACGACAGGTGTCTCTTGCTGCTTCTCAAGGGGCTAGTCCTCAAGCACCTGCACAGCCCCACGGAGGCCGAGGCCTGCTTCAGTGCGGTCCACGCCAGGTGAGCTGCCCCAGAGCCCCCCTTCCTCGGCGGAGGGAGACACAGGCCCCAGAAGCAGAGGATGTTGCTCGTGCCGGGCAGAAGGGAGGAGAGAGCTCTTCTCTCAC
>NW_015263705.1:0-424 GCF_001447785.1 Gekko japonicus
CAATCTCATCTCTTCTCTTCTTCTTCTTCGTCACCCGAGGCAGAAGGATAAGAATTCGTGGCTGCTGCTCTCACTCTGCAGACTGAAAATGCAAACATTTGCGTACTTCGAGTGCGCTTCATGAGAAGGGGAACGAGTGATTAATTTGTCCTTCTAGCTATAGGGAAAGCCGTCTGACGTCTCACCTTGTTCTGTGGCTCCTTTTGTTTTCTGGAAACCGCTGAAATCGTGACATTTATCAAGCGCCGGAGGCAAAACGGTTCCAAGCAGTGAAATTGCTGAGCCAGATTACCGTGTATGACAATTATGCGCAGGAAGGTGGTGGCTTTCCTCTTTGACATGCAGCATCGGTACCCGACTTGAGTACAACTGTGGAATGAAAAGATTTCAGTTCTCATCACCGCCGATGCATGAACATCCCCTC
>NW_015263706.1:0-424 GCF_001447785.1 Gekko japonicus
CTCAAGATCTAAATATCAAGGAGTAGGTAAAGGGGAATGGAAAGGAACAGAACAGAAAAGAGAGGAACAGAAAGGCAAGGTGTTGACGTTTGGGCTGATGGAACCGCCCCACATAAGAATGAGGCAGAAGTTCCAAATAGCACCCTGTTAGGGCAATAAAGGTAGAATAGTAATCAAAATAGTAATTTGCTTCTCTTTTAATGGCTTATCAAGGGCAGCTTCCCAAAGCAGCTTCCTCACTTTACCTAGTGGTAAAGCCAGCACCAGGAAACTGAATTTCATATCTTCAAAGCAAACATTGAAAACACATCTTGTTAGCCCATCAAAACTGGTAGAGTAGGACAGGAGCTGTTTCATTTGGCCAGGCCATGCTCTATTCTAGTTACATAGTTTGAGAGTTACTGTAGTGACTCATTCCGGCTTA
>NW_015263707.1:0-424 GCF_001447785.1 Gekko japonicus
CTCCAGGAACTTCCCAGCCCAGAGGTGGCAATAACCATCTAGGCAGGCATGTCCGTGTGCGTGAGTGAGTGGAAGCCAAACGGCAAGCACAAGTGCTTTTCAGAATTTATCCAAAGTAAGATTGTCCAAGAGGGAAGTTTATTCAGATTTACCATCCCATTGTACGTGGCAGCTTGTCTTATCGTGCAAGTTCTCACACAGATCAATATAACCAGAGAAAACTACATCACATGGCCTGGGGTAATCTAGGCTTGCAAGACTCCTGCTACCTGAGGCAAACTCTACTTTGCAAAAAAAGAAAAAAGGGAAAAAAAGAATGTCAGGTTTGTAGGAAGCGACTGTCATATCATATCACTATAAACTGGCTGGCCTCCATGCCCATCGCAAAAGCAGCAAGATCAGGCCTCCCACGGAAGAGACAGAG
>NW_015263708.1:0-424 GCF_001447785.1 Gekko japonicus
CACCCCTTTGCTTCAGCCCAGTTTCGGAGGGGTGGGGAAGCAAAGGCTGGGTGACTGTCATTCTTTTCCAAGTTAGGTTAGAAATCTCTCTCTGTTTTTATTTCCATGCCAAGAACCTGCACTCTCATTGCTGTAGCCTGTATACCTTCTAGAGATTTTACATCACGGAATAAAGTTTTGTGTTGCTTAAGAGAGGAAGAGGCTGCCTTGAGTTCTCACACTTGCTCCTTGCTGTGCCAACGTTTACAAACAGCCCCGTTTGATGGCCCTCCTGGCATCAAACTGCTGAGAAGGGCAACTTCCAGGAGGTGGTGGCAGCTACCCCCAAGGTGGCCCCAAGTGCTTAAGACAGTGGGGGGAGCAGTGAGGGATCTGTACTGGGAAGGATGGGTTCCCTCAGACAAACAACCCCCCACCCCACCCC
>NW_015263709.1:0-424 GCF_001447785.1 Gekko japonicus
GACCACCAAGGAAGTCCAGGATTGTTACAGAGAGGAAGGCCTTGACAAACCACTGCCGTGGGTTTCTCGCCTTGAAAATACTATGGGGTTGCCATAAGTGGATTGCGACTTGATGGAACTTTCCACCCAATATATACTTACAGATTTTCTGTGAACATCACAATCCTACCAAAATGCCGCACTTAAGAACCCATTGACTGCAGTGGTAGAGTCAAGCATGTGATTCATGTGATACAGTACTTGCTGGAGAGTAAACCCCACTTAACACAGTGGCACTTGTTTCCAACTCTGCATTCACAGGATTGAGCTGTAAACTGTCCCCACAGTGAACTCCATGGGACTTAACAGTGCTTAACATCAGTAAGACTGTATTGCTGAGCTGGCTCTGATTGTCCTGGGGTCCTACTCAGTGTTCCCTCTAAGC
>NW_015263710.1:0-424 GCF_001447785.1 Gekko japonicus
GAACCGCAATGATTGCAATCTTACGTCCAGGGCAATTCTCGGGATACTCCACTGCGGGACCCCCTTTAGATGACATGATGACGCCTGCTTGCAAAGAAGCCTTCTGCACAGCTCCCCCCCCCTCCCAAGTCCCCGTCCGTCTTCTCGTGGTCGGCTGCGCCGGCGGCAGAGAGGCCCCGCTTCGGATCGGGGGAGTGTCGGTAAGGAACCGCCTCCTCCGGAGCAGCAGCAGAGACCAGCACGGCTGGCAGAAGCTCCGCCCGGGCCTGCTGCAGCAAAGACTCCGACGACAATAACTACAACAGCCGGCGTCGGCGGCGGCTTAGGAACAAAGGTGAGTTAGTTCAAGCAGCCTCGCCGGATCCGCAGAGGAGGGCAGCGAGCGGGAGGGGAAATAATCCCTCAATGGGGCTTCCCCCCCCCC
>NW_015263711.1:0-424 GCF_001447785.1 Gekko japonicus
CACAAGTCCAAATTTACTTGATATGATGACACCCACCATCACCGTCCCCCCCAAAAAAAAATAACATGCCCAAATCAATAAAACTGCAATAAGCTGGAACCCACTTCCACAGGTGTTCTCAACCCACTGGTGGCTCTGGACCCACAGGCTGGGTAACACTGCTTCAGATTGGCCTTTGAAGACCTGGGTTCAAATCCCTGCTTCGGCTGTGAAGCTCACTGCACTGGGTGACCTCAGGACAGTCATTCCCTCTCAGCCTAACCCTTTTCACAGGGTTGTTGTGAAAGGGGAAACGGAATCACTCCTTCTGTGTACACCACTCAGAGCCTTTTGGAGGAAACGTGGGGTATAAATATAAATACAAAGAATGAATGAGCTCTAGTATCCATTGATGCTTAGTTCTCTGTGTGCCTCAGGGCAAGGA
>NW_015263712.1:0-424 GCF_001447785.1 Gekko japonicus
AAAATAGCCCTGACTAGAGTAAATACATCACATGATCTGGGTGATCATAACAGAACTCTTTCCATTGGACAAAAGCTACCTCTGTGAGTGGGGTGGCTTTTCCACTAGATCATAGCCAAAGGAGGGCCTGGCTCCCCAGACAGAAATCTGATCTTTTTACCTTGAATCTCCAGCTTTCGTTTTCTTTTTAAAGTGCCTCTGCTTCCTTTATTTATGAGAATGCACCAGCACTATTCTCCCTAATTGCTCATTAAGATGTAAATCTGTTCCCACCTTCCGCTGTTCCGGATGATGAGAACAAAGGCGGTGGGATGATTGACAAGGACTCGGCACTGACTTTGAAACTTTATGCACATCTTATTGAATGCAAGATGGGGAGCCGTGTTCAAGTCTGCCTGTAGGAGTAGAAAAGAGTAAGAGTCCA
>NW_015263713.1:0-424 GCF_001447785.1 Gekko japonicus
CACAACAATCCTATGAGGTAGCGTAGGCTGAGTATGACTGACACAAGGTCACACAAGGTGCCTAGTAGTTAGAATATCTGAACCAGGGTGTCCCCGATTTTGGTCCAATTACACAACAGTGCTACACTATCATTGCCCACCAACTGTGAACACCAATATTTCACCCCAATATAATTATATTTTTGACATACTTGTTCATGACCATTTCAGGCAGAATGTGGACAGGGATATTTATTCATATCCCATCAGCATTTTGTACCACCTGTCTACTGACACCTACCTTTTTTGTACTCTTTTAGATTTGCCACCTCCCCCCCTCCACAAATCAGTGACAGGACATGTGTTTTGTATGATACTGAAATGTCCATGAAACACATTCCTCATTTGATCTTAGCATTAGATCTGATTTTTCACTTGACAACTC
>NW_015263714.1:0-424 GCF_001447785.1 Gekko japonicus
CCCACTGACGTCAGGAGAAGGGCATGACTCTGTTTAGGATGGCACTGTTAATCTTCAGCAGAGGCAAAATAGCACGAGCAGCTAGAACACTGTAGGTTGTAAATCACCCAACAAAATCCTGAAGAAAAATGTTTTAAGTTGCACTGAGAGGGCCTGACAGCTCACACTGTGGCTCAGTAGCAGGACGGTGTGTAAATCCATGGTGACAGAAGCTATTTTAGGGGAGATTTTTTAAAAATAGAACCTTTTCATCACATGAGATAATTAAAGGAAGAAAAGGTAAACATCATAAATACCATGCAACGAAGAAACAGAAAGTAATACATTCTTTCCCGACATACCAACAAGCTATTTTAAAATTAATTAGAAATACGAAGTGAATATACTGGGGAAGATTACTCTGAACCCTGGCTTGATGCTGCAT
>NW_015263715.1:0-424 GCF_001447785.1 Gekko japonicus
GATCTATTGGTATGGAATAAGTTTGCTTTTGTTTGGGTTTTTTTTGTGTCTCTCTTTTTTGGTAGTTTTATACAGTTGCTAACATTGGTTTGTTCATTCCATAGTACCTTTTTGTAAGAAATTGCTTAAGAAAGGTGATGTTTAGCTCTAGATTATGTGAACATCTGACAATAATGGGTACCCTGGTATGTGGCTCACTTTTTCAATACCTAAAGAGCCCTTAGTCCTACAAATACTAAAACTGTCATCCAACTTAAATAAAGTTCTGGTGTATGAAGCCATTATTTTGTAAGCATACCTTTTTAAAATTTCATTTTGAAATAAAAAGTTTACTTAGTAAAGGGGCCAAAGTAGTTAATAAAACTTTTTGAAAAATGCTGATAAAATAAATGCTGTTAGGGTTTTCTTGATGTACCTTACATAT
>NW_015263716.1:0-424 GCF_001447785.1 Gekko japonicus
TTGATTTCACAATGGGCTTTGCAACTAGTAAATAAATAAAAGCAAATCCGCCCTCCACCTCCGCCTTGACTGAAGCAAGATTTCAAGTAGGGATTTCTAAGGCTTGGGGAGCAATCCAAAGCAGGCCTGCTCAGAAGAAAGTCCCATTTTATTCAGATGGGCTTACTCCCAGAAATATGTTCTTAGCGTTTCGGGCATTCACTACACCCTTTCTTCCAGCATTATAGATTTTATAAGCTGTACAAACAAGAAGTTCTATGTATATATCAATGTGAATGTGATGACCGTGTTTGCAAATGTGTATAATAAACTTAAACTCAGAAACTGAAACTGGCCACAATTCTATCGATTAGCTACCCCAGTCTGTCTCCATGTCATTTGTAAAAATGCCTGGGGAGAACCCATTTGTAAAAAAAAAAAAAAA
>NW_015263717.1:0-424 GCF_001447785.1 Gekko japonicus
CTCTTATTTTCCCCCACACTGATATTACTTCATACCTTAATGTTAATGATATAGTAACCAATTAAAGTATAAATATATAACAACTATTAAATATAGCTTCAATAGTAATATAATTGGTATGATATTACCCCTTATCAATCTTCTTTTCTAAAAGTATTATATCATACTTCCATTTTTAGCTTTATAATAAATTGCAAGTTATTTGTATAAATAAAGTGTTTTTTGTTCACTCTCTTTTGTAGGATTATTTCCATTGTAAGAGAAAAAAATAAATATAAAAAATAAAATCATAATTCTGCATTTAGGGGTAGAAATAGTTTAGTAACAACATAATTGCATCCTGCTAGCTGACCTCTATATATCTTGATATTCCTTAATTTCCCCCCCCCCTTTGGTATTAATTCATACCTTTTTACTATATATT
>NW_015263718.1:0-424 GCF_001447785.1 Gekko japonicus
CCCCAAACTGGTAAAAGACCCACCAGTGGCAGAGAGGGGGATGGCAGATACGAGGGGATAGTGAAGGGAAACTGCACCAGTGTGGCTAGGGGAGGTCTGAAAATCCACACCTTCCCTTCCACATGAGGACCTAGCCTGATTAGAGCATGAACATCCTAGAAAGGTGATACCAAAGTAAGTCTGAAAGAGAAAGCTGTAAGGTAGGGAATTGCATGACAATGTCATATGGAAGCTCAAACAAAAAACACTGCATTTGGGGGGGGCAAGTCAGAGGTAAATGTCCATGCGGGGGCAGCCTAAACTGCCCCCTAAAGTAGACATACCACAGCATGTCCACTGCTTTACCCGAGTCTCCTTTCCAGCTATGTCCATGTATGTGTATTTGTGTGTGTGTTTCGGCTGGGAGGGCGGAGTATAAATCTGA
>NW_015263719.1:0-424 GCF_001447785.1 Gekko japonicus
GAGATTCTGAGTGGGTGTATCTGGGCTGAGCGCGCTTCGCTTTAATTCTGACCCACATATTCTGTGCTGCCTAAGGAAAGATTACAGCTGCCTGTATCAGCCAGAATGTTAAGTGGATTTCAATAGGATTTGAATGCATTTCGATTGTGAACCAAATGATCAAACAGATCCTGAAAGCAATAATATGAACCAAACACTTGGTTATTGATTTGATTTTCAGTGGAACCAAATCATTTATGTATTTCTGTACTGTTTCAGGATATGGTTTACTAGCATATTTTTTTTCTGTGCCAAATTTGATAGAAAAATGTTTTAGACTGTTTGGATCAGTGAATTGGTTTGCTAACATCTTTGAACTGTCCATGGGTGGTTCCTTTGGTGGGGAAAACTGAGGTTGTGATCTCACACACTAAATAATCCACTT
>NW_015263720.1:0-424 GCF_001447785.1 Gekko japonicus
TTCCAGGTACTTTCACTCCTAGAGAAAAAAAGATAATAAAACCTTCCATAAACGTATTTTTTTCTGATTCCAGAATAAAACTGAGTACCGTAGAAGATCAGTATATGGAAGGAAAAGCTTGTGCCGGCAGTAGAAAGTTACCAGGCTGCCCTGTCCACCGGGGACTAGAACTGTAGGATTCCCCAGAGATAAGGTGAGGCAAATGGAAATTACGCCAGGAGCACGAACACAGGAGACATCACCTGCTTAGCTGTCAAGCAATGGTGCTCACTCCATGGTTCATAGACAGCCACATTCAAAATCACCATCAACAAAAAGGGCCACATGTCTACTGTATGCCCTCTGTGCTACCCCACCAAAAACACACACATACAATTAAATGCAAGTACTCAAACGTATAACTATAACCTTTTTAATTACCAGA
>NW_015263721.1:0-424 GCF_001447785.1 Gekko japonicus
AGCCATTTCAGCTTTGGAAAATGGCCTGAAGGGAAGGCAGGAGCGTCTCCTTCCCTCACACTGCAGTCCCAAGCCAAAGCAGCCCCCTGTGGGTTTTTAAAATGCTATTCTCCACAACTGCTATGTGGTTGTGGGGAAAGCAAGTCAAGTCTGAGTTCCCAGATGTGACTTCTTAGAAAATGTAATGTAGCTTGGCCCTGAAATGTTGCCATTCTGCAAAAAACTGGGACTGGCAGTGACGCCCTAGCAGCAGATCTCGGGGAGCAGAAAGGAACATTTAGTAATTTATTAACTTTGTTTATAGCCCACCTTTCTCGCTGAGAGTCAAGGCAGACCACACAATGTAAAACCATGTAATCAAACACCATAATGCAGCGAATAAACAATGCAATGGGACTAGGATCAGTGTTCCCTCTAAGCTGAG
>NW_015263722.1:0-424 GCF_001447785.1 Gekko japonicus
AGGAACTCTATGGTCAGAACTTCCTGTACATAGATGAGAGCTTATTTTTCTTTTTAATTTTTCTTGACAATCACACAGACATACACACCACCCCAGTGAGCATCAGAAGGTAAGGGCCACAATTACCTGGAGGTTTCCCATCATAAGCAAGCAAATGGGAACTCTAACTCATGCCATTTTTTAAAATCTGGTTAATTCCACTGAAGGGCAAATCTTATTGGGGAGTTTAGTACAAACCACTTTGCAGAGGAGGGTTTTCGGTCATGAGTCAGAGGCAAGCCAGGGCCCTGCAAAAAATACTTTTGAGTACGAACAACAGTAGGTTAAGTTTGTACTAGGGATGCTTGTACACCCGCCCATTTTCTCACATCCTATTCGCTGGTGGTGGTGGTTGTTAGTCTGCCTTTCTTGCTGAGATTCAAGG
>NW_015263723.1:0-424 GCF_001447785.1 Gekko japonicus
ATTGACAGACTCAATCAGTACTGTTCAAATCCAGTCTCTGCCAAATCTAGAAAAGCAGGTTTCCCTTGAGCTGGGTTTCAGGGAGAATGACATTGTATGCCCAATCAGTGTGCCTTTACAGTAGGCTTAACAGCTTAAAAATATGTATTTTTAAGAGCATTGGCTTATCTGCTCTTGGCATCCGGAGATTCTGAATGTCTGGCTGTCTGGCAGGTCATTTGCCCAATGACTTGTGTATAACCATGAAGCATAATAAAATAGAACCAGGGGGAGAATAATGGGGATACGGTGTTCACGAAGTCACGATCTGAAAATCCTTGGGGGCTGATAGGGTTCATTTAAGGTCTTCCTCGTGGTTACAAAATGAAGAAATATCAAAGAATAAATGGTATTCCAAAGGTTTTGTCTTGTCGCTAGCAAGCTT
>NW_015263724.1:0-424 GCF_001447785.1 Gekko japonicus
AGGAAATAAAACTTTTAAATTAAAAAAAATATGTGAAAATAAGATCCGCCGCTGCAAGGACTGTAATAGCGCGTTTGGCTTTATCGACCTCAAAAACAAATATTTTGACACCAAGATGAACATCCTACATGAATTTTTAATATCGAAATAGCCATGTCTGCCATCTTGGAAAGTGGTGGCTACAGGAAAAATGCACACAAACAACAAAATTTCCTGTATGCGCACACGCAGACGTGCTGTGGATCCAGGGCTGTGGATCCAGGGCTCTGTGAGTGGTGACTCCAGACAGCTCTTTTTCTGACCCTGACCCAGCCTTCTGCATTACACCCTCGTGCGTATTCAGAAATGTATCCTGGAGTCCCCTGGGACTTACTTCCAAGGAAGAGCACCACATGGCCCCCGGGGCGTTCTTGATGATGTTCAT
>NW_015263725.1:0-424 GCF_001447785.1 Gekko japonicus
CAGCACCACCTATGGCTATTTTGTCTACTGGAACTGAACAGAGATCAGCATCAACCGAGTGTGGTGAACTCTGAACAGTATTCTTGTACTACAGGAAGTGGCGCGCATATACAAAAATGTGTTCATGCAATCCTGACCCTGCTAGTTTGTTTATTTACATCCCCTTTTCTCACCTAGACTCAAGGCAGATGCATTTAAACACGACATGATTAAACAGCTGGAGTATACTTAAAGCAACAGGCAGCAAAGCACTAGAAATAGGCCACGGTCCCGATCCCTTTCCCAATTATGCAACTCTCTGAGCCACAACGTCACAGTCCTCTATTACCTGCGCAGAAAAGAGGTTGCGTCACAGTGTTCAAGCAAGAAGGCGCTTACAAAGCCATCAGTGGCCTTGGGCCCAAATACTTGAAGGGCTGCCCCT
>NW_015263726.1:0-424 GCF_001447785.1 Gekko japonicus
ACACCAAACAAGCACCTAGCGGTCTCCAGAAGGCCTTCCCACTGATCATGGCCAGTTCCAGGCTCGTCCTGGATGTCATGTTTATCTTGCCCGATAAGTTTTAAACATATCACTGTGAAATATTTTATTATTTTAGAGGAAACAAGGATGGGTGTTATTTCTATACTACCTGGTGGGATTATAATCAGGAATGGTTATTCTTCCTTGTGTGCAGCAGCTAATAGCTCTTCCAGTTTGCCTTTCACTTTGAAATGACCTTTTATCGTTTTGTTTTTGTTTAAAGAAGGTGTCTGCCTGTCCACTCAGTCCATCCCCAGAAGGACCAGAGGTTTTTGAACCGGTAGTCAGATACAGCATTCACACCAGCATGGTGTAGCCGACTTCACTTGTTAACACCTTCAGTTTGGTGTAGTGGTTAGAAGCG
>NW_015263727.1:0-424 GCF_001447785.1 Gekko japonicus
AAAAAGGAAGGGATAAATTCATATAGGATACTAAAGCTTCATCAAAGGCTATGATCCATGACACCTGTATGCAATCTCCATATGTTTTTGAGTTCCAGAGGCAAAGAAGTAAACAACAGGTGATAGTTGTCTGCTCCATGGTGCTCTGCTGGGAGCATCTGATTAAGGGCTCTCGAAATCAAAGAGATGGATTAGGTGAACTCTTGCTCTGATCCATAGAGGCCATTCTTTGCCTTTGTGTTGCAAGCTATTGTTAAAGGCACAGGAGAATGGCCATTCTTAAAAGGGGGGCATTCTAAAGTCAGGTGAGTTTATAGGGCAATGTATCTTATTTATAAAACAGAGAGCTGTGTCACAACCTCTGTCACCTGCATGACACAGTGTTGTGCTGTCTCTTTGAAACTGATGGAGAACATGCTTTTCT
>NW_015263728.1:0-424 GCF_001447785.1 Gekko japonicus
TTGCCTCTCTCTGTCCACGCTGGCATGACAGGGTCGCCCGGTCCAATTAGAGAAATTCCCGGAGATTTGGGGGTGGAGGCCTGGGGAGTGCCGAGAGACCTCTGCGGGGTTAGAATGCTAGAGATCAGGGAGGCCACCATCCAAAGCAGCCGTTTTCTCCATGGAACCGATCTTTGCCGCCGGGAGATCAGTCGTGACGCCAGGAGATCCCCAGGCACCACTTGGAGTTTGGCAAACCAAAAGAAACATGATGTACCCCGGCCCGTAGCTACAGCGGGGCATCTCGGGGCCCGCCCACCCCTGACTCACCGCCAAGGTCCCCCCGACTTCCCATCCAGCCCAGGAGAGGAGACATTTAAGGATGCAGTTCTTGATTACAGTTTGGAAGAACTCTGCCCCCCCCTTACCACCATACTGCCCTGAA
>NW_015263729.1:0-424 GCF_001447785.1 Gekko japonicus
GTTGATGTGTTTAGCAGCAGAACAACATGCTGCAGCTGCAGAGAACCATCTCCATATCTACAACAGACTAAGAGGAGCACAAGCAGAAACAAGGCATAGCATCGGCCAGCCCACATGTGCATCCACACAAACAAAATTCACTGACATATCCAGTGCATCATAAGTTAGATGTGGCATGGAACACGTGTCATGGAAAAGCTCTGCAACAAATTGAGAATGGAATCAGTGAAAATTTTTTCCACCCCTAATGGAAAATTCATTTGCACTCCCCTTACTATTATTGACCCAATCTTACTGTAAGCAGCCTCCAGCTTCTTCCTCCAAACCCTCAAGCACGTGACTGCTGCTGTCACCAATGTCAAGTCTGGGATGTGTAATAGGGCTGCCAAGCCGCGCGCGGCGGGGGATCCGCACATCTTCACAG
>NW_015263730.1:0-424 GCF_001447785.1 Gekko japonicus
AGTGAATTATTTTCCGTGGGTGGGCACTCCGGCAGGGGATTCGGAGGGATAGGCTCTCAGCCTTCTCACTCGGCCCATTCATTATCCTGACCACGTCCTCGTCCCTGCCTCATTTGTCTCCCTGCTTTCCCGGTGTGGTTTTCCGGGGAGCCTTACTCGGTTCCATCGCAAAGCAAGCCAGCCTCGAGCGCAAGATGGAGGGGATCGTGTCTCAGTGCAGGCCTGTAGCTGGAAACCAAGAGGAGACATACTGCGTGGGGGAGGCCTTTGCTGGCTACACAGCCGGTGGCACAGTGACATCTTTCTAGTACAACCCAGAAGTGACATCATCACATACAAGAGACACTCTAGCATTCGTGCCAAACTGCATGGTTTAACCATAGTGCTTCATGTGTAGGGTGGCCAGCTCTTGGTTGGGAAATTC
>NW_015263731.1:0-424 GCF_001447785.1 Gekko japonicus
GGATCCAAAGCTGGCTACGAATCATACAGATCAAACAAAGCACTAAAAATCTGTTGACGCTCTATCCTGGGCATAAGGAACACAGAGGAGAAGTCCATTTTGAGGAACCTACTGCGGCAATACACCCTGTGAGGTTGTCTTGGACAATCTCGGAATGGAACAGGAGGAAAAGTCAGCAGCTGCATATGAGTTTGCTGCCTTCATAAGTATTTTTTGCGAGTCCTAAGAAAACCATGGAACACTGCTTTGCAACGATAGCCGGCTAACAGCAGAAATCCCAGAAGACACCCATGCTTATGAGAACTAGAGTCAATGTGGATGATCGACTTAGGTCGTCATTACATGGGGCACGTGACGTGAGTCGAGTTTGGGCTCCCCAACCTGTTGTCAAACACATAACTAGGGAGCAGTGTTCCCTCTAAGC
>NW_015263732.1:0-424 GCF_001447785.1 Gekko japonicus
CCAGTACTGTTCTGGGCTCATGGCCGATCATTGGCCCCCTGGTGAAAATGCCCGCTGACTGGAGGGCCCCCGAAGCAGGTCAAGACCCACCCTCGGTTCCCCCACCGTACTCTGCGGGCTCACCAGTGGCATTATCAAATGGACTTCCACCTCGGGAGCCACCGTCTCTATCTGAAAGGGGGACCCCGCCGCAACCAACCACTCAGACGGCTTCCGCGTCAGCGAAACCGCGGCCGCAAAGCCATCTCGTGTCTCACCCGCCAAACCGTCTCCAGTCTCGTCGGCAAAGGCCCCATGCCAGGCCACAGCGCTAAAGCCCATTCTCCAAGGTAGGCCCACGCTGCTTTCCAGCTCAAGCCCCATAGACGGTTCAATTTTCTTCGAATGGGGTAACAGGTATCTTGTACCCCCCATGGATGCAGTA
>NW_015263733.1:0-424 GCF_001447785.1 Gekko japonicus
TCAGATGCCTGGATCCTGCACTGCGCCCCTCTCAGTGGTCTCTGGCACATGGAAGCTTCTACCATAATACGTTTGTTAGTCTTCCAGGCGCCAGCAGGATCCCCTGTGACACTGGCAAGTTCACAAAGCTGCCAGCAGGCGCAAGAAGAAAAAACGCTCAAGCCTGAACAAAACTAGTCCTTTAAGACGTCTTGGATTTGTCTCCACGCCCATCCTGTCTGGAGCTCCTGGCAGCTTTGATAAATGGGCCCCTTCAAAAGAGGTCCTCCCTCTTATCTCTGGCGTTTGGCTTCTGTCGGACTTTGCCTTGATTGCTACTCTGCCACTGCTCCTCTGCCAGAATCTCAGTGACCGAGACTCCTTTCTTTTACTTAATCTTCTTTCTTTTTCAGAGCCAGAGTGGTGCAGTGATTAAGAGCCGTGG
>NW_015263734.1:0-424 GCF_001447785.1 Gekko japonicus
TAGGTGGGAACAGAGTGGGAAAGTGAAGCTGAGAGCTATTCTACGCTGGGAAGGCGAGACTGAAAATTAGGAAATGAGCTGGATTTTAAGCAGTTCAGGGATACACAAAGGTTAGTTTTCAGCTCCTATCAGGTGAGCCAGAGAGGAAGAAGCAATGAAAGGTGTACTTTGTAGTGACTGGATGTTCATATAGTAGCTTAGAGTTGTCAGCTTCTGGTTGGGAAAAGATTTGTGGGTGGAGTTTGGGGCAGGCGGAGTTTGGGGAGGGACCATAGCCTTCGGGTCCACTCTCCAGAGATTGGTTGGAATTCCAGGACATCTGTAGCCAGTATACCAGAAGCTCCCAGGTACTGTAGATTGTAGATGGGACGGAATAACTACCATTCCTGATTTGTTCCGTAAGACTTTTTGTGCAGCTCATATG
>NW_015263735.1:0-424 GCF_001447785.1 Gekko japonicus
TTCCTACCTTCCTGCAAGTTTTAGTGGTGTTTTTGAAGCATGCTCCATCATGTTCGGTGGCTTAAGGGAATGCCGGTGCCCAGGCCTTTATTAAAGGGCCGGGAGGGAGGGGTCAGGTCCCCCCACCGTGCACTCATCGACGGCCACCGAAATAAACTCCACGGATCCTGAAAGGCCTGGCAGGGTTTCTAAACATTATTTCCTTATTTCATGGGATTTCAGAACGGTTTCCATCTACTCTGCAGTCTTTGAAAAAAGGTGGGAGATTTTCTTCTTCACTTATCGCATAACAAAATATGGGATCAATTCATTGTCGCCAAGCTCACGGACACGACTCAATCGACTCATACAACATCGTCTTCCACTCCATCCCGTTTTGTTTCCGCATGGTCATGATGAGTACTTCAATTCGTGGCAGAAAAGG
>NW_015263736.1:0-424 GCF_001447785.1 Gekko japonicus
TCTTAAAATCACAGAGCATTGAACAAAACATCTACATTTTAATGGTGCAGCTACGTTCTGTGTTAATTCCCTGCAAACTGATTGCCAAAGCTGAACACTGTAAGTCCGTCTGTTGAACATGACTGATGCAAAATTTGGGGCGTCCCTAGCAGCAACCGGCACTTTAAATTGTGCCCTGCAACGAAGAGGCAGACGGAGAAGAAGCTCTTTTGCCACTTGCAAGATACAGTCCCTGCAGTTTATTGCCTGGAAGCAACGCCTCTACCATGCTTTAGACTCATTGCAACTTCTGGAGATTCTTCAGAGGTCTTAATTTCAAACATGTAATGCAATAGCATTTAGAATTTCAGTGTTCAAAGCACTTTATGTCTCTTACCACAATAAACATAACAACACTGTGCTGCCCCAGCCAGCGTTAATGTAC
>NW_015263737.1:0-424 GCF_001447785.1 Gekko japonicus
GGACTGGGAGGTGGGGAGACCGTTTCTTTTCTCTACTGATAGGATACTATTGAGCTACGCCAAGTTCTGAACTGGCATAAGGGACACAGCACTGAATCTCCCAGTTCCTTTCAAGTCAGCAAGAATTCCTTCCTAGATGTCTGCATGAAAAAATTGAGTCTGAGAATCACCTGCCTATAAACTAAAAGAACATAGGAAAGAAACCCTTGTTTGTCTGTCAACCAACTCTTTGTTTAAAACCAGTCCTTGTAAATAGATGCCTAATAACAAGATTTAAATTGAGTAGGCTATGGAATGCTGAGATGTTCAAATTCTTGCAGCAACTCATTTGCAAAATGTGAAATGCTATCAGAAATACTCCATCGATCAGCAATTCTGTACGTAATTTAACAGAATGCATTGTAAGCAGTTGGCATGAAGCTAG
>NW_015263738.1:0-424 GCF_001447785.1 Gekko japonicus
ACTTAACCACTACACCAAACTGTACCTGTTGAAGGAAAACAGTGGTCCGGTCAGGATGAAAAGGCATTTATCCGTAATGCTGTCATTGATCTTGGGGCAAATGGGATTGTGAGGGAATAATCTCTCAACTTCCAGCTTGGTCCTAAGAGACCAGGCCCAGAGGAATAGGCAGCTCTGTGGTGACGGGGCTACCAGAGATCCGCTGGACCCCTGGAGTCCCTTCCCAAACCCCGAGATGAGTAAAGGGGTAAAATGCTTAGGCCAAAAATGGCTGCTGCGCAGGTTGGAAGGTGGCTGGAAATTGGTTCTGAAGCTGATCAAGAGCCACATAGTTGTGTGTGTGTGTCTATGGGGTTGTCATTTCCTCTTGTATCTCTTGTGAATTTGGGATGTGAAACACGTGATTGGGTCTTCATCTGTTGTT
>NW_015263739.1:0-424 GCF_001447785.1 Gekko japonicus
AATTTGAGGCAGACAGGAGAAAGAAACCACCATAATGGACACTTAAAATTCTCACTTGCAGAATAAGCATGATGAGATGTTTATCCTCCCTTTTGCTTCATATATTTTTAACCAGCTACAGGAAGCCTACAGGAAGTTTATACAGTACTTTTGCTTAGAGGAATTTGGCCCTAACTATAATTCAAGAAGTCTTTGAACAGTCAGCAAATGTGTACACATAGACACTTGTTGCTCAAATTTTAGGGCCTCAGAAGTAATTATTATCCTAACCTGCACCCTTGGGACAAACAACCCTTTGTGGGTTTATAATTCAGAATGTTTTTAATACAAACAAATCAATAAGTGCTTCAGGTGGGTAGCCATGCTGGTCTGCTGTAGAAGTTCAAGTCCAGTAGCACCTCCAAGACCAACCGGCATGTCCTTT
>NW_015263740.1:0-424 GCF_001447785.1 Gekko japonicus
TAAATAGGGTATATCTGCTCTCTCCCCAGTGATTTCAGTGCTTCAGAACTGCAGTTTTCATGTATTGCTAGTGTGGTGCCAGCGTTCCCTGAGGGACCCTGGGCCAGCCGCTCCGTCTCTCTCTCGGCCTGGCCTACCTCACAGGGCCGTTTTGAGGATTCAACAGAGCAGGAGAGATCCAGGTACAGTGCTGAATTTAGGCAAAGGAAACGGGGCTGAGGTTGTCAGCTGGCCAGAGGGCTCTCTTCTCTCTCTCAGCCTAACTTATATCACAGGACTGACATGACGATGAAATGGGGAAAAGAAGAACTATGCACCTCAGCTCACTGGAGGAGGGGAAGAATGAAAATGTGGTAAAGTGTACCCATGTTTCCCCCATGCTTGGTCGTTAAACCCCAAGCCCCACATCTGAATCCAAAGGAGG
>NW_015263741.1:0-424 GCF_001447785.1 Gekko japonicus
AGTGGATGGGAAGGACACTCCATTTTCATCATCACCTTGACACTGCTCAGAACTGATTGGAAAGACAGAGCTAACAGCAGAAAAGGAAAGGTTCAGACAACAGGCAGAGGATAGGCAGTATTCCTGTGTCAGAATCCCAAGGAAACCTGTACTCACTGAGGGGCACAGTGACTGACTGAGCACAGATGTGGGAATGGAAGGCAGAGTCTAAGGTAAAGAGAGGCCACCGAGTCCAAAAGTTCAAAGGAGCATGTCATGGAAAGAAGATCCCAATTTAAACCATGACCACAAATATTTTATTCCAAGTACACAAATGTTCACTTTAGCATTCTCTGCCATCTGTAGAAGCTGAATAAAAGCCTTCGGGGAGGGAGGGAAAATGTATGGTCAGAAAAATACTAGGTGACCTTGGTAAGCCAAACAT
>NW_015263742.1:0-424 GCF_001447785.1 Gekko japonicus
TCCTCCTCCTCCTCCTCTTCATCTTCTCCCCCTCCTCTTTGATTTTGCAGTGGGTGGCTCTCTTTCATTATTACAGGTAACTGCCTGTCTCTCTGTGGCACGTGCCAAGATTATTGTTCTCTGGCATTTCCACATCAATTCCCCAGCCTTCTTTATCTATCCTCACCTGACCCTAGTCCTCACCAAAGAATCCCAGACTTTTCTCAACCCTGGAACGCTGAAATCCCAAGGGATTAAACAGATGTAAACCCACGGTGTGCAGACTTGCCGGACCGCTGTCTTGTGATCCTCGCCGCAGACTCGCCCGTAGCTAGAAAGATGTGCTGCCTTTGTAAAGCGAATATGTTGAGCGGAAATCGGAGCACAGAGATGCAACAATAAAGATGCGAAGGAAGCAAACAGACCTTCCTTTCGCCCCGGGGAA
>NW_015263743.1:0-424 GCF_001447785.1 Gekko japonicus
AAGTGACATTTATGCCAGATCTGGCCTTCATAACAAACGAGTTCACCACTCCTGCCCTACAGAGATATCACATTCCTCCCTCCCTTTCTCAAACGTCGTCCTCCGTCATCTGCAGGAACTTCCCAGCCTGGACTTGGCAACCCTGTGCCCCGTCACAAACTCCTCTTCAACTAGTTAGGAGACATGAGGCCGGCTCCCTTTACCCCGCAGGCGCCCAAACTGCAGCATCCAGGCTGGGAATTTCTGCCTGCTTGACAGCTACGAATGAAGGACAATCCCGACGCAGGAGAAGGTGAGAGATGGAAGGGACGCGCGGAAGAGACAGATGGGCAGGAATGGCAGCATAAGTTAACTGTGAGGAATCGGATAAGCAGCCGGCACAGAGCAGACAGGCGCGCATATGTTCCGGAGCAGACAGCCAAGC
>NW_015263744.1:0-424 GCF_001447785.1 Gekko japonicus
TTTCTATGAAATGACCCCTGGCAGTGGTTCAGTTACTGATTGACTGTCAGCAGTAGTGCACAGGACAACTACTACAGGGCGTTAAGAGGAAAGGATAGCAGTTAGGTTCAGAAAAGGCTGTTTCAAGGTTCCAGAAAATGTCCTACAGAGGATGTGCTTTTTGTTTACAAACTGTATGTCCCACTTTTCTGCCATTAAAACAGCACCCAAGGCCTTGGCCCCGGCACATTTTATGAGAGTGGACACTGACAGGAAAAAAAATTATGTAGGGAACAGAAATATTTCCAGGCAGGAGTCAGCACTCAAATGCAGTCTGGAACAAGATGTTCTTCGTGGTTTCCACTGACAACGTTGGAGATTTAGGGAGGAGGAGGGCGACAGCTGCTTCTGCAGCAGGTCACCCCTTTCCCGATCCACCCCCCCA
>NW_015263745.1:0-424 GCF_001447785.1 Gekko japonicus
GCCTTCTTTTTATTCCGGGTTCCCCCCCCGTTCTGCATTACGTTGCCTCCCTTCGGCGGTCAGCCCAGTCTCCGCATGCTTATTTGGATGCTGTTTTGCTGTAGACTTAAATTACCTCGACTCGAACACTGAGAAAATCTGGCGTGGCGGGCAAATGCGGAAAGGACTGTAGTCCAAAAGTCCGGCTTGCTTTTAATCCCCTCGCCGGCATAATTTGGACGGCCAGCCACATCTTCATATTGCTGCTCGGTTTGGCGTGATGGTCCTGCCTAACTGAGTCTGACACGTGATCTAGAGGTCTGGTGGGATGGCTGTGCTGGTCTGCAAGTGCTGGTCCATTTGACCGTCTGACAATGCTTTTGCTGTGCTTTCCTGCCCTGCCTAGCCTCAGAGCGGTCTCCCCTTTCGTGCCTCTTCTTTGGTA
>NW_015263746.1:0-424 GCF_001447785.1 Gekko japonicus
TCTCCTTAACACTGAGGAAAACCTGAAGACAATTTTTAGAGGTTTTTAAGGTTGAGTGGTTTTAGGTAGGAAACTGAGGGTTTTTTTTAAAAAAGAATTTTGTTGGGAGGAATTGATCTCAGGTAGGAAAAAGCCTTTAACCTGGATGTGACATCACAAGTTTTAGGGGCAGGGCTTAAAGGGGTTTGGAGGTCTTTGGTGACTTTTGCTGATGCTCCGTAAGGCTAACATGCTTTTGGTGGCGTGTGAGTGGTGGTCAGTTGTTACGGTGGCACAGACAGCCTGATATCTTCTCATTACTTGTATTGTACTATTGTGAAATGAGATTTGAGTGTGTTTTAATGTTGTAAGCTGCTTCGAGTCCCATTGACTAGGAGACAAGTGGAACGTAAATATTTTAAATGAATTTGACGATGGCTTGTGG
>NW_015263747.1:0-424 GCF_001447785.1 Gekko japonicus
GTTTGAGTTTTTCCCCCCAAACAGAAAAGGTCTAAAATGATTGAAGTCTTATACACAATAAACCTCCATCAGTACTCTGAAGTTATCTTTAGCTCGGACTGAGCGCTTATCTTTAACATCATGCTGACAGGGGGATATATCTTTGGAAGAAAGAAGCTCCACTGACTTATTTACTTCAGTTTTTGAATGCGTTTAAGTTGGACAAAACTCTAGCAAAGCTCAAAATGACACAATCCAGATGTATCCCCCAGTGGCTGGACAGGAGTATGAATGCACAAGTACGCACAGTGAGTGCTATATCACTCTCCTCACTTCCTCAACCAATACGAAGACAAAATGGAGGGTGGCCACTGGCAGGAGTCTCAGCTGTGCAGGGTAGGGTTGCCAAGTTGATCTTTGTTAGATCGGGCTAACAAAGGACTCG
>NW_015263748.1:0-424 GCF_001447785.1 Gekko japonicus
GTGTTGTCGGAAACATAATTGTGTGTCGGGGTACGGAAGGGGGGGTACATGTGAAAACCACAGGGCAGAAGCCAGTTTTACCTGAACTGGAACGATGTTATCCAGCCCTGTGGTGCGATCACCGCATGCGGATTTCGGTCTCAAAACGGGGGACGACTGGGGGCTACGTGCCCATCCTATCAATGGGGTGTGCATGGGCATGAGGCGCACTATAGTGCGCCTCATGCCCATGCACACCCCATTGATAGGATGGGCACGTAGCCCCCAGTCGTCCCCCGTTTTGAGACCGAAATCCGCATGCGGTGATCGCACCACAGGGCTGGATAACATCGTTCCAGTTCAGGTAAAACTGGCTTCTGCCCTGTGGTTTTCACATGTACCCCCCCTTCCGTACCCCGACACACAATTATGTTTCCGACAACAC
>NW_015263749.1:0-424 GCF_001447785.1 Gekko japonicus
TGTAGCTATGGGCCTGGGCTTTCGAACTCCCAGAGCCTCTCTACTCCTTGACCAGCTCTCCTCCTGTGTTTTCTTGCTCACCCGCCTTCTGCTCTCTCTTTCATTGCAGCAGCTCCATGGAGGAAATGGGAGGCAAACCCAAAGCGGCCAAAGAGGAAGACGTCCCGAAAGGTGAGCCCCCCTGAGGAGTGTGCAGGCCGGAGAATCCAGACCGCGACAGGGCCAAGATCCTCCGCAGGACGGGCCCCTGGCAGCTGACTCACTTTTTGTTTCCTCTGTAGAACGCCTGGATCTGTTTGTGTTCTTTTTGGTTAATACTCCATATACAATCTTGGTTTGAGTCCTCCTTCTGCCCTCCTGAATTGTTTAGGGACGATCCGCGTCCCAAGCGTCTCCTCACTTTAGGGCCAGTTGAGCTGTCCTG
>NW_015263750.1:0-424 GCF_001447785.1 Gekko japonicus
CTAGCCTGGGCCATCCACGTCAGGGCAGGTGAACGTAGGCAGCCAATTTTTGATCTATCAGTTTGGCAGTTAGAGAGCAGTTCAAACCTTGTTACTTTCATTTATTGTTTCTTTTTTCACATATTCAGACAGTGCCGTACAGTACAATACAGTGCAACTGACAGTGTTTCATACTTGTGTGCTCTTACAAAGCCCAATGAGAGTTCTGGTCCCCCTCCCAGACTCACAGATGGGTCATCTCTACATGCTGTTTGGCAGCCAATCACATAAATAAATACTGAGCATATCAGTCAATGATCCAGTGATACAAGCAAAACATTGTGACTTAAGTCTTACTGTAATGTGTTCAAGTTTGTGTCATCAAGGTAATTTTGTTTGTGTGCATTTTTCACAGACTTATAGAAGAAGAAGAGAAGAGATTGGA
>NW_015263751.1:0-424 GCF_001447785.1 Gekko japonicus
TTGCCCATCGCTACTCTGAGCAGCAGCAGGAGTAAAAAACAGTCATCATCTGTGCCACTACATCACTGCCAGCAGTTCACAGAGTTTTGAGAGATTCCTAGAGCTACCCTGTGTCACTTCCAAGTTTTGCCCAGAAGCGATATAGTGTTGCAGACGATGTCACAGCCCCCTATGTCCCTGCCCCAAACTCTTCCACAGGTTGGAGCCTCCTTCATTGGTTGGATCCAACCAGCTTTCCATTAGTGAAAAGGGGAAGGAAGGGTCCCCCCTTTGACCGCCAAAAAGGCTATACTGGGGATCATGAAATCTGCATAGATCGGGGGCCAGTGGGCAAAACAGCACCCACCAAGTGCTTTTAGAAAGGGGATGGGTCTCAGTGTGGCTTTTTCCCCAGTAGGGCTTCTGATTGGCTGTGTAGATTAAA
>NW_015263752.1:0-424 GCF_001447785.1 Gekko japonicus
AAGGTCATTCACAAGACCTGGTAGCCCTAAAATAATTTATAATAGCTTGTGTGTATGATCGGTTGACAATTATTGCCAGTTATTGTATTTACATACGAAGTGTACACATCTGTGTGATTGCAATTTTTCTGTTCCTGAGAAACACCATGTTGTATAGCACCCATTGCCTCTCCTCTTAGGATTTGTTTGTACTTACTATGGCCATTTAAAATCGCTCCACTATGTTCCATACTGTTCTATCGCATGTAGAATTAATCTGTGTGTGGCTGACAGATTTTCTCTGCATGTCTGATTGATGGGGTGGTGGCTTCCATAGGGAGTCTGATAGAATGGCATCTACATGATGATTGAAACTGACCGGCCTCTATCCTCCTACATCAAGTAAATCTGAAAAGGAGAACCACATGCAAGGAAAAAATTACCA
>NW_015263753.1:0-424 GCF_001447785.1 Gekko japonicus
CCTAGAGCAATGATTCTTGAACCCTTTTCTGACCATGTGACAGCCTTACTCAGAGAGCAGATATCTTCAAAAGTGGTTTACTGTATATTGACATATATATGGACATTACCTAACCCTCTCTGAAGACCTTCCATAAAGTTTAGTTTACAGGTACCTGGATTGCTAATCTTGTGGGCTTCCTTCCTTCCAAATGCTCTTCCTCACATTCTTGTTCTCTCCAACTTCCAAAATGCCAGTCTACACTCTCTGTCACTTCTCGTTAGATAGCTAGTTTGGCCATCTACCTCACCTTTCCTATCACAGTATTAATTTTGTGTACCAATAGAGAATATTTCCCCCCTTCAAACCACAAGCCGTTATCTTAAGGCAACCTCCCCTTTGCATATGCACAGCAAGGTCAAGCTAACAGGGAAAATGGTGGTGG
>NW_015263754.1:0-424 GCF_001447785.1 Gekko japonicus
GCTCTGGTATTTGGGTACACGTGGCTTCTAACAAATATCAGAATGTCCCATGTCACCGGTGAATGGAGGGGGCACTTTGCTAAAACTCCATTTTCAGGTCGCTTCTGCTGTTGTGCTTCATGAGCAACTAAGACCACAGATCATCTTATTGTTCTATTGTACCCAATGGGGTTTTATTTTGAGATTTCTGGATTATGCCTATTCACAAACTTTCTGTTGAACCTCAGGTGGTCTCTTTTTTGCTGGCAGACGTTGATCCGTGAATAGCTCATTCTGTTGCCAAATTTTTTGGCAACAGTGGTTTCCTTAAGGAGTTCTTATGATGGGTTTTAGTTGAATTTAATTATTGGTAAAAAATATATATATTATCCTTATTCAGTGTTTACTTTTGTTATATAGAATTTGATTAATTGATTGATTTTAC
>NW_015263755.1:0-424 GCF_001447785.1 Gekko japonicus
ACAGCTTCTTAGGTACCCTCCGGAACAGCATGGGGGTACGTCTGCTACGGGAAGGGAGACGTGCTGAAATTTCCCTCCTCCCTTGTGTCAGGGGATTCCTCAAGAGGGACTTTGGACTCAAGTTGCTGTTTATAAACCAGCCAATCTTGTATCCCACACTTGCTGTTGTTAGCTTAGTGGGTTTCTCAAGATACAAATTACAACATAAGAACTGTACGTACTTAGCATATCGATCATTGATATTTTGAAGAGGAGTGTTCAAAACAGGATGAAGACTATTCTGTTCCCACAATTAGTGACACAGAATGTTTTGGACGTAGATGGGTAGAGCATCCAACTGGCAGAAGCATCACATTACCCATAATGTCCTATGTAGCTTTGGAGGGGGATGGATTTTTGAAGTTCTGGAGGCCTCACTTCAGAA
>NW_015263756.1:0-424 GCF_001447785.1 Gekko japonicus
TCTTCTTCCTCTTCCACCTCTTCCTCCTCCTCTTGCAGTGCTGCGCATGCGCACTCCCAAGGTTCAATGCCACCATTTTCATGGACGCTCCTCCTAGGCCTCTCAAAAGCTGGGCTGGTCCGTATCATTTCTTTTTCCGTAGATGATCAGAGCCTTAGCGGTTAGGTTCAGATCAGCTGTGTTTCTGAATGACAGACGGTTTGGATATGAAGCTGTGTACGCCGATGTTTCCTTTAATAGTTGGGGAGGTGGAGAATAGAATCTGTGGAGTCTTGGCCCCACCTCCTTCCCTGACAGTTTAGTCCACCTGTCTGTTTTAAGGATGGACCCGGAGAGAAGAGAGTATCCTTCGGATATGTGCAACTTGGAGTCTCTGAAGACGAGAGGAAAGCTCCTAGGCCTCTCCTTGTCCTCCAGGAAGCAG
>NW_015263757.1:0-424 GCF_001447785.1 Gekko japonicus
ATGTGTGAAGGTCCAATAAATATGATTAAACAGGAAAAATGACAATATAGAAAGGTGTCAGAAAAACAAGCATGTACAAAACCTATTAACAGGTGGACGAGGGAAGAACAGGGTAATCAGCCCAACCTGGATCCAGCATTTCGGGCACCAGACAATCAGAACCCACAACTATGGGCATGCAGAACCACTGAAACGTCTGGTGCACTCCCCACTCCTCTAAGTGGATGGGAGGGGGTCACTTTCTCCATGCCTTCATGGTTACTCAACACAGCCATCAGGGGGGCATCCTCTAGTGATTAACATTCACTGATGAAAAAGCAGCTGACTATCCTTAACATAAGAAAGTAATGGTCAGCCAGCTGTAATAGTATGCTAACAAGTCACCCAGGAAAAAGAAACAGTGGTCCCTGCCACACGGCAGGAA
>NW_015263758.1:0-424 GCF_001447785.1 Gekko japonicus
GGGGGGGGGGGTGCCGGCCGGAGCCCTTCGACTGCGGGGGGCAAGCGGAGAGGAGACCTAATTCGGGGAAGGGGGCGGGGCCGGGGCCAGCTGACCAATGGCGCGCCAGCTGTGGGCTGCCTCCCTCCCCCTCTTTCAGGTGCCTTGGGGCAGCTGGGAGGGACCGCCTGCCAGGGGCTTCCACAGGTTGGCCAGGCGGGGCGCTGTTGAGACTGTGACTTTCTGGGCAGGGGGCCCCCAATGGAGGCCATCCCCCCCACCTGTGTCACCCTGAGCACCTTGGGGGCTTGGGTGCCCTCCCCCACCAGCAGGTGCAACTTGACCTGGCACCCCCCCACACACCTTGGTGTGGCCAGTCCTAAATAAGAGCAGGCGGCTTTCTCAGCCATCGCTGGGGTAGATTCCTTCTCCCATTTGGGGGCAC
>NW_015263759.1:0-424 GCF_001447785.1 Gekko japonicus
GGATATTGTGCCTCCCCCCCCTCCAAAGTGGCACAATTAATTGCCCTTGATTGTTATTTCGCTACAGCAACATTTCTAGGAGGCTCATTAGGAAGCATCTGCGCGCTTTTTATAAAACGATTGGGCCTCATTTGGGTCTCAATTACACCGGGGGAGAATTCCAGTGGGGTCATTGGGTCACCCTGGAGGGACAAAAACAATACCAAAGTAAATGAGAGGCAAATCGAGATAATTGAATACAAAGTGGTGTTGCTAATGGCCATTTGTGTCGGAAGCATCTGGGTGGTTGGAGTAGAGTGAGAAGCATTCCCCCGAGGGGAAGCCCAAACTGTAGAAGCTAGAAAGGGAGATGTCCTTTGTGGGGAATTCTGCCATTTTCCACCAAGGCAAAACTGATTTCCCAGAACTTCCGAGAGAGGGGGGG
>NW_015263760.1:0-424 GCF_001447785.1 Gekko japonicus
TTCCCACATCCCACCCACCTAGACCTAGACCCAGATCTTCTTAGCTTCAGCAAAATCATTGCATCCTGTGCCTTCCAACATATTCCTGGTTGGTGTTAGGTTGGAGGGGGGCATTTGGCTTCATTGCTCAAAGCTATACAGCTGACTTACAGCATAAAACCTTGTTTTGTTGTCAAATATGCTGAAGTGGAAAAATGCAAACTTATTTATGAGGTGGGTTTAGGAAGCATCTTGATGCTAATTGAGATGTCTGAAATGGCTTCCTAGAGGAATTTTACTATGTGCTTGTATGGAACAAGAAGGTTAGGTAACAAACAGATCTAATATCCCTGGCCTATGCATGTAAAGTTCATATACATGTAAGCTTAAAACAGAAAGTTGGTGAATATGCAGACTTGGATGGTGGGGTCAGTGGGAATAATCC
>NW_015263761.1:0-424 GCF_001447785.1 Gekko japonicus
GAAGAACAGATTCCCAAGTAACAGTTCCACAAATTAAGGTAGTATCGAAGCGATGGAGGGTGTAATCCTGCACACAGTTAAGCACTCTTTACTTAGAATGCAATCTTGATTTGGGTGCAAGTCTTGGTGAATTTAGTAGGACTGACTTCTGAGGCCTGGTGGACACATGCATGAAAACAAAGTGGCAGAGAGGTGGGAGAATGCTGAGGTGGTCAAATGGACAATAGCTTTTTAGACTAGAGGTGAGGGTTTTGAGCTGTGAATGTTCCTTTCTATAAAAATATCCATGCAAATAAAAATTTAGCACCCAGAGAGAAACATTGTACTCTGTCTCCTGGCTTTCTGGGCTGTTTTCTATTTATAGGGAGATTTTGAACATGAGAATGTTCCAAAATGAGATTTATTTACTTCATTTATACCTCAC
>NW_015263762.1:0-424 GCF_001447785.1 Gekko japonicus
AGATCAGGACAGCCTGGAGCCTCCATTCAGATAATCGGAGAAACCTCTATGGGATGGTCCGGGGCGCATTCACACATCCCAGCTGAGGACTTGGCCAGTCATTTGAGTGTACTGCCCAGGTCCCGATGGAAACAACCATCAAGCTGTAGGCTCTAGGTCAAGATTATTGCAAGTGTTCTATTCAGGGATTTTTAAAGGCAACCTTCAGAGGCTGTTTTCAACCCGCGCAGCTAAATTGAAAGCTACTCAGATATTCAGCCACTGCTCTCCGCCTTGACATTAGGACTGCATTTGCAGACATCACAGAGGTGGTCCGCTTTGTCTTTTAGCCGGGAAACGTACGATTTCTCATTTGTTAGGGTTCCGTTGCGCATTCATTCATTAATAACTTAATGCGGTAGAACCCCATTAACTGACAGGCTCG
>NW_015263763.1:0-424 GCF_001447785.1 Gekko japonicus
TTTTTACAAGAAACCCACTTGAAGGAAAAGCATCAAATATGTTTTAATACTACCAAATTTCCCCATCAATTTTTTGCAGCAGGCACTTCAAAGTCTAGAGGGGTGGCCATTATAATCAGTAGACAAATAAGATTTAAGGTGGAAAGGATCCTTGCAGATCCGAAAGGTAGGTTTTTATTTGTAGATGGGACATTGAACGGTGAGAGTTTAACATTGGGATCTGTATATGCTCCTAATGAGGGCCAAATACAGTTCCTCAGAGAGACATTCACTAAGCTCAATTTATTTAGCAACAATCCCTATATTTTAGGTGGGGATCTCAACTATGTAGCAAACTATAATTTAGATAAATCCCATCCAATAAGTAGAATCTCCAAGTCGCCACAAAATAAGGACAATTTTGATACCCCACTGGCTAAAATCT
>NW_015263764.1:0-424 GCF_001447785.1 Gekko japonicus
AAAGCAACTATAGCGCAATGTTGGAAAAGTAATAAACCAATTTCAATAAAATTATGGTACTCTAAAATATGGGAACATCTCCTCATGGACAAAATTTCAGAACGTCTAACAGAAGACTATACAAAATCTCTGGCTTTCTACGGCAGATGGCAACCAATTTTGGAGAATCTAGAGCGTATATTGGAAAACATAACTACTGCACAAAAATCACAATACTATGCCTTTATAAGTAAAGAATGGGCACTGTAAGTTAAAGTGACATTGTACCAAGACTAAAACCAATTGAATTGTTATATTATTTTAAAACTATAAATGTATTGAACATTGATATGAGGGAAATATGTATGGTTTGTAACTGTTTACAACGTTGTATTAATGTTGATGTTTTTGTTAAATATTGTTATTATAAAATAAAAATATATTT
>NW_015263765.1:0-424 GCF_001447785.1 Gekko japonicus
CAGCATGACTCGATTTTCTTCAAAGAGCCTCCGTCCGATTTAGGATTTAAGAACAACGATCCTTTATGAATCAGTTTCCTCCTTCCTTAAGAAAGGAGCCCCTTCTGGTTTTCTCTGTGGAAAGATGAAGAGCCGCCTGAGGAAGTCATTATTTCCTTCCTACGTATTTCATGAGTGGGAAATTATAGGCTGCGCTGAGCAAACCATGTCTGCCCAAAGTGTTATTGGCATTTCCAGTTGAGGCAAGAATAATTGCAAGGACCTTTGGCCTTGGAAGCTGTTACGAGAAAGCTTTAGCCGATGTAGTGTCAGTCTTTTTTATCATGTCAGTGGCTCCTCCTTTGACCAATCCTCGAAGTGCCGGTTCAGTAATCCGAAAGAGAACGGAATTTTTGAATGTCATATAGAATTCCTTCTTTTTTTC
>NW_015263766.1:0-424 GCF_001447785.1 Gekko japonicus
TTTTTTACAACATTAGAAATATTAAAGAAAATCAATGACAACTTTCCACACCCAGCCTAATTAGCTTTCAATTTATTACCCAGTGCTAGAAGAATCTTCAGTGGGCTTTCTCACATGGAAGCAGAATAATGCAGACTTCAGGACAATTCTAAGAAGGTCTGCTCAACTATAAATCCCACTGAGTTCAATTGGGCTTACTCCTAGGCAAGTGTGCATAGGAATGTAGCCTCAGTATATTATGTTGAGTACAATAGCTGCACAGTTGGTATAATTGATTCTCCCCCAGGGACATGGTTGAATCAGGTAATGCAGGGGAAACTGTGGCAACCATATGGCTGTGTGAAAATGCTCAAGCCACAATAAAAATATTTCTATCTAGCCTTTCATCTTAGTTCAAGGTGGGACTTAACCTGATACCACTTGT
>NW_015263767.1:0-424 GCF_001447785.1 Gekko japonicus
GGCATCTCTTATGTTCTTATGTTCACCTTAGCTCATGGACCAATGATCTGACTCAGCATGGCAGCTCTGTGCAGTCAGTTTTAGGGGCAAGTCCGTGGCTCAGTACTTATGAAAGTCCCAGGTTCAGTTCCTGGCATCGCCAGTTCCAGGACCGCAGGTAGTCCCTGCTGGGAAAGATCCTTCCCTACCCAAGAATTTGGAGAACTGCTTCTAATCACAGCACTGAGATGAATGGACAGCCTGATGCGGTATAAAAAAGCCGCTGCACGCTGATCTTGGCTCCTCCAGATGGGAGGAGAATTGGAGCCTCCATGCTCGTAAGCAGTATACCTGTGAATATCAGACAAGGGAGGCAAAAAGCAGGAGAGGGGAGTGTACTCTGCTGATGGCCTTTCCAGTGTCACCTGGCTGGCAGCTGTTGGAA
>NW_015263768.1:0-424 GCF_001447785.1 Gekko japonicus
AGTCAATCTTCCTATGCTGGTTGTTATTGGGGGTTGGAATATATGGTACTTACCTCAGCCTCTTCTGCAGCTGACCCCATTATAAAAACACCTAGTAACAGGACAACAGGACAAAACTGGCTCTCCATCCTAATACTCTTCAGTAGGGTATAGCAACTAAAACTAGGATCTTCTTTCTTTGTTGTGTGACTGATGTCTGTTGGTGCCCTTCTGTATAAGAATCTGTCCTGTGGGTAAAACTGTTATTCTTGTTATCATAAAGCTTTGGTGGTTGGTAGGCAGATGATATGATGGGTACAAGATCTGCCTAGATAAAGCATGTTTCCATTCTCTCAATATGCTCTCATCTGTTGTATCTCTCTAAATAGGGTTTTATGTTTTAAATGTGGAGTTGAGAAAGAACATAAGAAGAGCCTTGCTGGAT
>NW_015263769.1:0-424 GCF_001447785.1 Gekko japonicus
TTTTGTTGACTAGAACAGGACATACATTGACTAAGGATGGATTTATACATGATTGAGACAGAAACCAATCAGAGGAAGACAGGAAAATGCTGTATTTCTCAGACATAACATAGTGGCAGACAGTTTGAGGTTTGTCTCCTCACTCCAAAATGGTTTAGAAGGTTGCCCTAACAGTAATACGCTGCACTGAGAGCCCTAGGAACATTTGTACAGAAGCCTCTGTGAGATAAAGCACAGAAGCCTTACATACCTTCTATTAATTCCAGTTGCATTTGTAAGGGAAATGTTCTTGGAAAACTACAGGCAATTAAGATAACTAGGTATCTCTTTTGAAATGTTGAGATTACTTTTTCATTTTAATGAGCGTGATTTATGGACCTAAGCAAATTGCTCTAGAAAAATAACTATTTAAAATCTCTCTCTC
>NW_015263770.1:0-424 GCF_001447785.1 Gekko japonicus
ACCACCCTGTGAGGTAGGTCAGGCCAGCCCAAGGTCACCCAGCGATCTTCTGACTGCTGCATCGCCACTAGGACACACGTATGGTTTCTACATGCAGAGGAATCCTGCTCGTTTCCTTAGCCTGCAGAGGCTATGATGTCCAGACACTTCATACCGCCTGCTTCTGCCCCTGTGCTTGGCAGTTCTAGAGTCTCACCATTGATCTGCGCATCGATGAAGCCGGGCGCAATGATGCTCCCCTTGCAGTCGAGCTGGACGTCTGCCGGTCTCTTCTCATCAAAGAAGAGCTTCTCGGGGTTCAGGATCTGCCCTTCTCTCACCCACAGGTCCTCCCTGGAAGCACAAGCAGCCCATTACACAAAGCTCCAGAAGCCCTGAGAGGAAAACACAGACCGGTCTGGCCCTCCTGCGAAGGGCTCTTTTT
>NW_015263771.1:0-424 GCF_001447785.1 Gekko japonicus
AGGGTGGCACAGATTCTTGTGGGAAATTGGTCAGATTTTGGGAGGGAGACCATGTCTTCTTCCAAGATGAGTTGCAGACAGACTCTACAGCTTGCCTTGGTGCCAGTCTGAGAGGCAACAGGCTCAAGCTGTACCCATCCCTTCCTCCCATGTGGTGCCTTTTGCAAGTTTGCCCCCCCCACAGGTGACCACTTGGATCACTTGGGTGGGGAACTGGCCCTTGACCTTGGTTCAGATCCTCATTTAGCCATGAAGTTCTCTTGGTGACTTCAGATCCTTCATTCTTCCTCACGTTAAATTACATCACAGGGTTGTTATAAAGGTAAAATGGGGTCATGTATTCCATGTATTCCAGGTAGAGCTCCTTGGAAAAGGGGCAGGATAAAACTGCAATAAATGAAATGTGATAACGATAAATAGTATG
>NW_015263772.1:0-424 GCF_001447785.1 Gekko japonicus
AATATCCTAATACAGACAGCACTCCAATGGCTTCCTGAGACTGACCCAAACAAATTATGGCATCAAAGTCTGTCAGAATATATCTGTATTATTTTCGGGAATGCATGAAGAACAGTAAGCAGGCCAAATGGACTTCATGAAAACCACAATTCCCTATGTTATTGACATGAAATTCAGAGTAATGGCGTCATTAGGAGATGGCCCATGCTAATTGCAGCAGGTAAATACTAAGCAGTTAGGACAGAAGGCAGGGAATCCAGTTTTGAGATGTATGGATTTTTATACCTCTGTTCTGACAGTCTAGAATTTCAGCAACATGAAATGCCACCATAAAGCAAAGGTGAAGTCAATCCCCTAACCTTGCAGACATCAGCATTTGCATATAGCCCTAACCTCTGGAAAGCGCAGGCTAGCCTGATCTCAT
>NW_015263773.1:0-424 GCF_001447785.1 Gekko japonicus
GGTGCATTGTTGGGACTCGGACTGAGTTCGAATCCTCACTGTGCCACAGAATTCGCTTTCAGTTCTCCTCTCACAGTCTGACTCACTTCACTTGTTTGTTGTGAAGGTAAAATGAGACTGTTCCTTCTATGCCGCCTAGATCTCCTTTGGAGAAACAGGGCACGCGTATGCGATAGATACAACCGGGCGAGGTTGGCCTCTGTTCCCATTTTGCAGACGAGAGAGCTGGAGTTGTAAGACATTGACTGTTCAAGGCCCTCAGTGTTAGTTTGAGTCGATTGACAGCTTGCCCCTCCCTGGGGTTAGGGCTGGCACAATCTGTTAATTACCCTTCCCTGGCTATCTCCACCTCCCCCTCCAAAAAAATAATAATAATTGGCATAAAAGCATCTTTTGCTTTTTTATGGTGGTGGGAGAAAGTGCC
>NW_015263774.1:0-424 GCF_001447785.1 Gekko japonicus
TGGTAATGCATTGCAGAACCAGAAACCTAATTCAGTCACATGTACACATAAGATCAGGGTTGCTTTCCATAATTTGTTTTATCAGGGCACACATGTACACTATAAAGACAAGGAAAAGTTCACAGAGCTGTAGGAAATTAAAACTCCAGCATATTGCACACGCCCAACACAAAATTAGAAAATACAAAACCAGCACTGAAGAATTAATAATAAACTGGTTCTCTGGAGAAAGAAGATCAGGTAATTCCGAGCTTTCAAAACTGGAGAGAAACTCTAATGAGGGCAATCTCAGAAGCATCTCCATTGCTGCATCCAGTGGCTGTATCCAGACGCAGTGATAAAGCAGAGAATGGGCACAGACTTAGTCTGTTGCTATGCTTGCACAGTTCTCCCTTGAACAGGGGGTCAACAGGAACTGCCTTCG
>NW_015263775.1:0-424 GCF_001447785.1 Gekko japonicus
CTTAACCACTACACCAAACTGGTTTGCCAATCCCAAATGGCTTCTCCCTCCCTTTTGTCCTCATAAAACAACATGAAGTAAATTAGGCTGAACAATAGTGACTAGCTCAAGTTATCCAGTGGAGTTTATGGCTGTGTGGAGAACTGAACTCAGATCTAGTCCAACACTGTCTAGTATATCACACTGGCTCCTCACAAGGGCCTCTGTGAGATGTTTTGAAGAGACTTGAGATGAGGTGTCATTAGTGTGCTGATGGCACTCAGTGCTATCTTCTTTTCAGTTAAACCAATGGATGTTTTGAGTCAGTGATGGACTGGATGAAGGTGAATAAGGTAAAGTGCAGTCCAGCCAAGACAGTAAGGTGGGATATCCAACAGATCTGGGAACTGGTGGTTTGCCTGTTCTGGATGGGATACCATTCTCC
>NW_015263776.1:0-424 GCF_001447785.1 Gekko japonicus
TCTCCGCCCCCTTTTAGTTATAGGAGACTTCCCCTAAACATGGGCTCTGACTGGTTTTCCTGCGACACATGCTATCTTCATCCAAAGTGCTGTGTTTTAAAGAGACGAAGCAAAGTCAGCAAGACTTTTTTAAAGGGCAGAACAAAACAGAATCCTTGTGTATTCTTCTTCTCCAGGTATCTTCAGAGAACCGTCAATCACCCGACTATGCTGCAGGACCCAGACGTCCGCGAATTCTTGGAAAAAGATGAGGTGGGCTTGCCACCGTGCCTGTCTGGGCCCGAGAGGCGTTCCTGCGCTTGCGGGCCGCACGTCTCTGATGTGGCTTTTTGGAGGGAACTCCCTGTCTTGTGAGGAAGTCAGGCGTTCAGGTCTTAGAGGCACTTAAGGGACTTGCGCTTTCCAAATCACTGATGGGTTTCTG
>NW_015263777.1:0-424 GCF_001447785.1 Gekko japonicus
TTCTCTCTCTTATTTCAGGTGTGATCATCTTACCAGCGGTGTGCCTCGGTTTGCTCCTAGGAGGGTTCATCATGAAAAAATACAAATTAGGCATACTTGGTGCTACAAAAATGGCATTTTTAACATCCGGCATTGCCTTCCTCATCTCAGTTCTGTACATAGTAATGGACTGTGAGAATCGCAAGGTGGCGGGATTAACAGTGCCCTATGAAGGGTATGTATGCGTGTGCGTGCCTAGGACAGAGGGGGAGATGGATGTGAGCTTCTTTTGGAGATGGTTCTGTATTGGGGAAGCAAGTGACATTCAAAAGCTGGGAGATTTAAGGTAGGAGTAGGATTGTCAGTTCTCCGATCAGAGTGGGAGATCCCCTCCCCCCTACGCCTATTACTGGCTGCTGCTCCACGCAGTGGCAGGATAATTTTA
>NW_015263778.1:0-424 GCF_001447785.1 Gekko japonicus
AATAGTGATTGCACTAGTAAGTCTTGAGATGTTTCACCTGACACAACCGTGCATATTTTCCTCAGTCCCTTGAGACAAACGTTTGGAATGGAGGGCAAAATGCACAGGACGGTCGCCATGCTAGTCCAACCACGGGCAAGGCATAGATCCTGCTCCGTCCCTCGCTCTCTCGGGCAGGCAAAGACAGATGAGGGATTAATGTGGGATAAAAGTGCTACTGAATGCCAACTAAGGTGGGGCAGCTGAAGGCTTGATTTGTGTCTGTCACCTACACAAAAGCCACTTTGTTTATGTCAGAATGAAAGGAACATGTAGCAGCTTCTGAACCTGGAGACAGGTGGATATCTGGCAGAGATTCAGCCTATGCACCACCATAAAGGTGAGACCAAAGGAGCATCTTGATTCACTGAAAGCCAGTTTGGTG
>NW_015263779.1:0-424 GCF_001447785.1 Gekko japonicus
GGAACCTTTACCTTTACTTTAAATAGCAATTGCCATGTTCCATACCAACAGTGTGAATGTGTGTGCGTGATCCCAGAGGACCCTCTGTGGGTTGTCTTGGGCACCCGAGAGCCCACTGCACCCATGGGCCTCCACGTGTGGATTATCTCAGTAGCCAGAGTATAGCTGTGTGCTAGTGAGTGGGCAAAAGGGGCTGCTGGGTCCCTAAGGTGAGGTACAGAGGCACCTCCATTCAGGGGGGAAGCTGTGCCAGCTGGTGAGAGGTATGGGGCTGAAACCAAGGGCTTATCACCTATCATCATTCCCCTCCGTTAAACGAGGAGCCTTCCTCCAACAGAACAGGCTTGTGTGAGGTTGTACAACCTTCAACAGACAAGACGGTTTCATTATAAAAAGTTAATGGTCTGCTTGAACGGGCCACAGC
>NW_015263780.1:0-424 GCF_001447785.1 Gekko japonicus
TTTTTTTTGAGAAGAAGACAGAAATAGCCTAGCATTCTGGGACACATAAGGAAATGACACTTGGAGACAAACTATGCATTATGTGCCTGCATTTGTCTACACATGTTTTCATATGTTCCCCAGTGCCATACAGCGAGTGTGGGGAGTTGCTTCTTCTTCTTCTTTTTAAAAAAAGGAAGAACCCAAATGGGCTCAGAATGGTACCGCAGGGGGAGAAAGTGCTCCTGCCTCCCCCTAAGCACTTTTCTCATACCAAAACAGCTCGGGGGGGGGGGCAGGGGTTACCCCAGTGCATGAAAAAGCTGCTGGGGTGTGGGGAGGCAGGAGTCCCCCCCCCCCATGGTCCCATTTCTCCTCTTTTTTTAAAAGCAGTTTTTGGCAGCTGCCGTGAGGCTGTGGTGTTCACATGAAAACATGTGTAAAC
>NW_015263781.1:0-424 GCF_001447785.1 Gekko japonicus
ATTGAGTTGTTAAGGGCAATGTGTGCCTTTGGTGCCTTGTATAATGCCTGGATTACATTTAGGAATTTTGGGCCAAAGCCCATTTCTTTGATTACATTTGACAAATAGCGTGATTCTACCCTGTCAAACGCTTTTTCTATGTCCAGCGCTATAAAACAAATGTCAGATAAGTGTTTTTTTGCAAAATAAATTAGTCCTAACGTTTTCCTGATATTGTCTGTTAATTCTCTTTGAGGTATAAAGCCAGTTTGGTTCATATGTATATATTGCCCTATAAAAGTATTGAGTCTTGATGTTAATATAGATGTAAAAACTTTATAGTCACTGTTAAGCAGTGATATGGGGCGGTAAGATTGCGGGATTAGTTCGTCTTTACCTTTTTTGGGGAGTACTATTATTTTAGCTTCAGTCCATGATTCCGGTA
>NW_015263782.1:0-424 GCF_001447785.1 Gekko japonicus
TCATCTTTGCTCTTAACTGGTTGGAATACCCTTCTGGAGTAAAACTGGTTTCTATTTGTGATATTCGTGCATATACTTGCAACGATTTCATAGCAGAGAATGTGTGTAAAGACTGTAAATAGAAGGTTGTAAATGTTTGGTATAAAGTTACTTTTATGACGAGTCTATGGACAGCATGTCAACTAATCAGCTATAAATGGCCTGGCTCCTTCCTAAAACCCCATTTGCTCAGTTTCTTTTTGTGAGGATGTGTTTTGGTACCACCCATGAAGAGCTCTGAGAAACAAAATGTTCCAGAGAGAGAGTGGATGAGAGAGAGAAGCATGTAGAATTACACTGGATTTATATGGAATTTCAGGGCAAAAGTCTGCTATCAAAAGAATATGGAAAACCTGTCAACAGTTCATAGCATGTAGTTCTGATT
>NW_015263783.1:0-424 GCF_001447785.1 Gekko japonicus
ATGGAGAAAGATACTGACTCTGAAGTGTTGAAATTGACACAGGGTCACTTTTTCAATGTATCAGCAAATATTGGAATGATCTTATAGTGGGATTTAAAATATGACTGAATTGCAACTGAACACATCTTGGTTCAATTCCTTTCCCAGTCATTTCCCCCAGTGCCGTCTTTCCTGATCTAAATACCAGGGCAGCATGTGTAAATCCACTAAAAGGGTTAGCTCCTGTTAACATTGATAAATGTTATTTGGCATTGGAGGGCAATTTCACAACTGGCCAGATGGAAGATAGTATCATGTGAATCCGTCCAGAGATAAAATATCGGTCATATATATTTCAGAACGGGAGTTAGGAAACCGAGTTGGAGCCAAACCAGAAATAGGATGGAGCCAAATTGTAGCCAAACCAGAAATAGTTTGCATGGTA
>NW_015263784.1:0-424 GCF_001447785.1 Gekko japonicus
GTCCACCAATCATACAGCAGCATGTCTACAATTTCCCTGAGCCAGCCAAAAATGGAAGCAGTCAACCAATGCATGCCAACAGCAGCATGCTTCCCTGAAATTGCCCTGCTCTTACTGACACACCCAACATAAGGGAAGGAACAAAGGAAACACAGCAGCCTCTACATGTGGAGGACTGTGGATGCCCTGCACACACCACGAAACTACTATAGTCCTGGAAGCTCTGCAGACGGGTTCCAAATATCCTCATGCTAACACTAAGAATTTAAAAGTACATGGGGAAGAAGCATAGCTCCTTCAATCGTATCCCCTAGGTACCTCCGCAGTTCACTTGGCAGAGACAGTTCCCATGGAAGCCTACTGCCTCTCCCACTCCAGGGTTCAGGTCCTAAGGGAGGGGATTATTATTATTATTATTATTATT
>NW_015263785.1:0-424 GCF_001447785.1 Gekko japonicus
GAGCTGCCAAAGAGTTCTGTGTACCATTTTTACGCTGGGTTCCCTTCCCCCCCTCTCTCCTGCCCGCAGCCTGGTGTGCGCATTCCTTTCCATGAACGCTAGTAGCTAGCTCGCAACATAGCTATCTTTCCAAGGTCGAGCAGGTGTGAAGACTCAGTGGTGTCTATTGCTGTTATCTATAATGAGCTAGTGCTTGAGAACTTTGTCTAATGAAGCCGTTGAGCTCCCAGGCTTTTCGGCGCGAAGAAAACAGACCCGTGGAATGCGGGAACCAAACCTATTTGTTAACCTGTTGTATGAATCTGTTTATCATCCTGCACCCTGCCGTTTGTAACCATTCTAAACAGTCCTTGTGTACCAGCTTCTCTATTGCTTTAATAAATACTACTGTTCCTATACACGTGTATTCATCTGAATGCGTGGG
>NW_015263786.1:0-424 GCF_001447785.1 Gekko japonicus
CAGGAATTTCCCAACCTAGAGCAAGCAACCATATGTGTAAGTGGATGCTCATAAATATTAAGCGCCTGCCTAACTCTCCCACTGAAATCAATGGGTTTTCCATGTTCTTCACTTTGGATGGACTGTAGCCAGTCAATTTTTAATCACACCAGGCTTGTATTTGGAATGCATTTGTTTTCTCAGCTGTAATCCGTGCAGGAATACATTAAACTTTTTCTGCTGTGCATTTGAAACACATTACGGCCTATCAATAGTTCCTCTTAATTGTTTATAGCAGTTATTAAATAGTTCTGTACATTGCACTATTACATAGATTGAGTCAGATAGTTTAGTAGCAGTTCCAGTTAGTTCCATAAAGTCCTGTTCTAAACACAAAGAGGCATCAGTACGAATTGGGGTTGCCAATCCTGGGCTGGAAAATACC
>NW_015263787.1:0-424 GCF_001447785.1 Gekko japonicus
ACACTTTCATGTCGCCAGATTAAAACAAAGGTATCTGGCATATGTAAAAGAGGATTACAGTTTTGCTGTATTAGGCTACAAGGTCAAAGAGATACTAATTTCTAACCTAATTTCTAACTGTGGGAAAGTTAAAAAAATACCACAAAAACATTAATGAAAGTGAAATTCCTGAAGCTTTCACAGCTGACATCATAACAATATTTAATTAAAATTGGGGGGGGGGGGTTAAGCCATGTTCGTTGATAAAATTATTCACTTCTTTAAAATGCTCACTTGTAGCAATTGCCCTCAATGGGGCATACTCTGCAGTTATTGCAAGGGACTCCAAGGTGTCTGTCAAGACGCTGTTTCTCTGCTGCAGTCACCAGTCTTTTGCAGTTTCGGAATTCTTCCAAAATGAGCTTCAGTGCAGAAACATCTTCCC
>NW_015263788.1:0-424 GCF_001447785.1 Gekko japonicus
GGTGCTCATTTAAAATTGCAAGCAAATCCTCAGCATGATCATTGGGAATGCTCAATATAGATGAAAATGATCATTATGATCAAAGTTGATTCTGGAGTGAACTGTTTGAGAAAATCAAATAATCACTACCACAGACTAAAGTTTCTGATTAGACTTTGCCAACTGATTGCATACCATCTTCTCCCAGTTCAAACAGCACAGCAAAGCAGACTTCTTAAACTTGATTTTGCATGGGCATAGCTGTTTTCCAATGTCATAGCCATACATGCCAGGCGAAAGCTGGCAGCCATGCCTGTCACAGTCTTGATATAGGCAGTTACCATGTTGTATGAATAAGAACACCATGTTATTTTGAATGCATGCACAGTTTTGATATGTGCAAACTGTCCACTGAACTTTCCAGCAGTGTTCCCTCTAAGCTGAG
>NW_015263789.1:0-424 GCF_001447785.1 Gekko japonicus
TCTTCTTCTTCTTCTTCTTTCTACAGGGCAGACTGGGCCTTTGGGGGGGGGATTAAAAGGGGAACCGTGGCTTTGCAAAGGGACAAAGGGGAAAAGGATTGTTCTCCGTGCCGGAAAAGCTCATATCCCATTGTGAGGGCAGAGGAAGTAATAACCCCGCAGCTCGGAGCGAGATCCTTTCAGATACAGGATGTGCAGGAAGGGGCGGGGAGATCAGCAGATGCTTTGCCTGCTTTGCCGCTCCGGGCCCCGCTAGGCTTCAAAGCCAAGCCACGCTTCACGCCACACTTCAAAGCCACGCCACACCAAGAGCACTCGGCCCTTCCTTTGTCACCAGTGTGAAGGTCAAGCAGATGGCAGTCCACCAGAGCACTTCCACCGGATGCTCCTGCGACCACCACCGCTCCCTCTAAGCTGTGGAGTC
>NW_015263790.1:0-424 GCF_001447785.1 Gekko japonicus
TATATATCCCAAGTAGCCAGCTTTCTTAGCACTTCGCAAAAATGCAGCTGGCATGTCTCCCATTCTCCCCCCCTCCACACCCTTGGCTCTTTGACAGACTCCAGGTGATGCGCCAAGTCAGGAGAATCAATACCTTTATTAATGACATGAAGAATTGTGCTGGCACACTCTGGGCAGATCTTTGCTACAAAGCTTTATTGGCTTTATATCAGTTCCATGGCTTCCTCCCAAGGCTTCTGGGAATATTAGTTAAGTGGGAGTGCAGAGAAATTGTCTATCAGACACACGCACCCAACAGATCCATAGTCATAGGATTCCTAGCATTCCCTAAGGCAAGAGGATAAACTCTGTGACTCATATGTGTCCTGCTTTTACCATGTACTGTACAGCAAAGATCGGCTTGAAACTCAACATCAAGAAAACT
>NW_015263791.1:0-424 GCF_001447785.1 Gekko japonicus
GGGCGTGCTGAGATGCAGAGTGAATCAGAACTGCAATTGCCTTGTTGTTTCCTGCTCAGTGCACTTCTTTGGTATATTTAAAACCCAACGCTGGCATTTGTCTTCTCATAAGCAGACATGCCGTCTGTCTCTGTGCTGAGCGCTTGCGTCTCCTCCCAGTGGGAGATCTGCTGTTTCTTTCCGGCGATTTAGAGGAGTGGGGGCAACAGAAGTGCAAGATGACTGTCCTTTCCTTACCGTGTTCTGTGACATCTGGAGCTGCTGCTTGGAGTAACGGCAGAAAATTGATCACCAAGTAATATATCTCCCTATCTAAATAAATGTATTCATTTGATTTTTTTTTAAATGAACCCTCTTTCTGAAGGGTGAGGGCATATCATAATTTTAAATGATTTAATGCTGGGGTGTCAAACATGCGGCCCGG
>NW_015263792.1:0-424 GCF_001447785.1 Gekko japonicus
GTCCACATGGGATGACTTTACTGAAAACCTCTACGCCATCTGTAGGCGAAAACAGCAGCATTGCCAAGATTTGCAACATGAGCCGCCGCACAGTAAAGGTAATATTGGCAATAGAGAGCGCTGAAATAAATAGGCACCACGACTCTATCGTTGTTTGGCCGGGATATCTGATTGCAAGAGCCTGGTATGGGGGTTTGCCATGGTTCATGTGTTTATCCTTGAGTGAGCTGAAGCTGGCGGGGGTGGTGAGAGGCCTATTTATATCCTCATGCCGTATTTAGGTTTCTAATGTGAAAGTGGGTGATAATCCAGTTAAGACTGTGTTGCCCCCCCCCAACAAAGAACAGGTAACTGCGTTATAAGAGTTCACAGAAGCTCAGATCTTCAAGCGGTTGTGTGCACTTTGGTGTAGTGGTTAAGTGCG
>NW_015263793.1:0-424 GCF_001447785.1 Gekko japonicus
GCACTGCTTTTGCGTAGGTGGCTCCCCACCACCACTGCAGCAGCCATCAGGACTGTGTGTTGAATGTGTATGTCTTCTCTGTGGTTCCGTATGTTTTTTCAGTGGCATTAGGTTGAGCTTTCATGTTTTTCTCTTCTTCCTTGGCTCCTCTAACAAGGCGTGTTACCATAGCAACTGTGATGTGTGTGTATATATAGATGTTTTAGTTCGTCTTAACCAAATACTGTTAACTTAAAATGGTGTGAACATGCCATTCTATTTTTACTGCCGACTTTACTGTGTGCCCAGATAATCTGTCAGTGCAAAACTGGCTGTAATTTCTTAGCACATCCCCTTCCAGCAGAAGAGAGACAGTTTTGAGCACAAAGAAACTACTCGTTTATCTGTGCAGTGGTCTGCTTTGGATTGAATCTGGAATTCAAGA
>NW_015263794.1:0-424 GCF_001447785.1 Gekko japonicus
TAAAATCAGCACCACAGTTTAAAACCAAACCTTACAATTAAGACGTAAGAATCATTCTATTCTTAGAATCTTATATTCTACTAGGTGGCTGATTTCTTACTTGATTTTAGGAAGCCATATGGATTTTGCACACTGAGGAGTGTTATTTGAATATGAGACATAAAGGCTTTTTCCTTTAATTCATACCACAGTCTTAGTGATAAATTTTGGATGTGCCTTTACTGTCAGTATTCTGTTGCTTTTAATAGGTTATGACAAGCATTAAATGACTATGTCTCAAGAGTCCAGTTTTTGTCTTAGTTTCTCTGCGATAAAGGCTATGCCAAGTCTATAAATGCCCACATTTAGTATGCTCTCTCTTACAAGCCTGTTCAGTCAGATAAGACTATAAAGGTTCTCAGGAATATATTTCAATATTTGTACA
>NW_015263795.1:0-424 GCF_001447785.1 Gekko japonicus
ACAATGTGTCATTTGTGATAATTGGTGGTGTCATAATCATTACTTCTTTTTCCGGAAAAGTCTGCCCACGCGTATGAGGTATGCATTGTTAGCCAGGTGTTTACATCTTTTCTTTGTAGGATCCTCAAGTCTAAATGGATTGTTGATGTCTTTGGTGATTCACAGGCTTCTTGGCCTCCCCCCCCCCTTCAGTAAAATGCCTGAACGATTAAGCATTCAGGGGAGAGGGAAACGGAATGTTTGCCAAAGTGGACCAATCTGCTATTTGGACGTGACATTCTTAATCTTATTGTTATAGTCTTTGGATGTGACGTTCTTATTGCCACCTAATTTCCTGTTGGGATGAAGCAAGAAGGTTTAACATGATTAATACATGTTTATTTTTGGAAGAAGACAGAATAACAGTAGAGGCGTGCCTAATGCT
>NW_015263796.1:0-424 GCF_001447785.1 Gekko japonicus
ACTCCACAGCTTAGAGGGAACATTTCCCTTAAAAGAAACAACCCCAAACCCCGAATAATATTGCACAAGAAGAGTGAAAAGTGATGGGAAACATAGAAATACATTTTTTCCAGCACCTACAAAATTAGTCTTGTGCTGCTTCAACAGAGGTATGTATTCCAGCCCCGCCCAGGTAAAACCTCACAATAACACTAAAGCCACATCCTCACAGACAAAGGCTAGGCTTATGGAACAGTTCCACAGTACTCTCATCCTAGGAAGTCTGTGCATCGCTTTGCACACTGGTGTTCTCCACTTGATGGATGAACACAGGACGATAATCTGCATGTGCCAATGGGCCACCAGAGACCCAAGGCATCCAATGAAACCTTCATAGCACCTCAAATGCAAGGTTTTTTAAAAGGCTCCTGTGCTTTCATTCAGT
>NW_015263797.1:0-424 GCF_001447785.1 Gekko japonicus
CTCTTTCTCTAACACCTTTTTGTTGCTTCTGGGTGGACCCAGAAACCTCCAGTTACTTCATCACATCATCCTTTATACACCATAGGTAACAAACAAACTTGACCAGTAGACTCTAACTTAGGTGGTGGAAACTAGAAAAATTTGGTTCCTTAAGGCAGTGGTTCTCAACTGGCCAGTATTTGTACCATTGGTGGGATGCGCAAGTAGTCTAGTTTGGACACAGGGTTTTCATAAGTTACTAAGTAATTACTCTCCCTCCATTCCCACAGTCTATGCACAGATGTGACATGCCAACTCCTGCCGAAACTACTTGCCAAGGATTATCCATCTGTTACCTTTTGTCATGCTATTGGAAATAACAGGATGCCTATAAACCTGTAAAAGTCCTTCCGGAGCTTTTGTTTCTATCATAGTGGGACCCAGG
>NW_015263798.1:0-424 GCF_001447785.1 Gekko japonicus
GATCCAGCGGGGCTCTTCTTACGTTCTTAGGAGCGGCCGTGTAGTCCGTTGCAGCCAAACCAGCCAGAAGCGCCCTGGCAAGAATGCGCACTCATTTCTCTAAGCTGCCTCTTTCCCCGAAAACACTCATGAGGCTGAGGACGGGTCTGCCCTTAGGACCCAGGGGGAGTGTTTGGGAGCCTCTTGGACCAGGCGCTTCCCACCCAGCCTGAGTGTTTCTCCTCCCTTGCCGATTGTGGGATGCTGGGGAGATTCGGCTCCTGCTTAGGAAGTCTAACTGCGGCTTCTTCTTTTCTCTTCCTCCTTTCTGCGTCTCCCTGTTCTCGAAGGCAGCCTGCCCCGTCCCCCTAAAGGATGGCCTCTCGCTGATCCGGCAGAAGTTCTCCACGGCACCAGAGCAGCGACGGTTGGCGGGAGAAATGGC
>NW_015263799.1:0-424 GCF_001447785.1 Gekko japonicus
GGCCTTCCTTATAGTCCAACTCTCGTTAGTGTCATAGTTTATCATAATTTATCAGGACAATACATTTTCTAGCAGACTCATTACTGCATCAAATAATAATGTGGATGGTTAATTCTGATCAGAGGAACTGCAAAACCAAGCCACCTCCAGACAAAGTACATACTTGGGTGGGAGAGTGAAGATATTCCCCAAGTAGGAGAAACATAGGACCTTTTTGTAAATTAAAAGAGAGTGGGGAAGCAGCCTGGGAAGGACTGGGCATTCTCCAGGAGACATGGAACGGTGATGGTGGTGGAACTGGAAAGTGCCGTCAAGTTGTAGTCAACGTGCGATGCCCCTGTAGTGTTTACAAGGCAAGAGACAAACCAAGGGTGGTTGCCATTGCTTTCGTTTGTGTAGCTACCCTGGACTTCCTTGGCGGTCT
>NW_015263800.1:0-424 GCF_001447785.1 Gekko japonicus
TTTTTTTTTGTTCTGCACAAAGACCACAAACACATTTAACAGCAGTAATAAAATGTGATGTTACAACTAAAGCTTTAGTAAATGGCTGAACACAAATTTGTGTTGGTTATTGTGCAAGACAACAGCACGCTTGTTTCATTCCGAGGCCCCTTGGCTCATTGGAGCTAGCGTTAGTAGAACGCGAAAAAGAAAATATTCAATATCAGTCATACAAACCTATAAACATTTTAGGATGGCAAGTAAATGGCTGCATAAGGAAATATACTAGCATAGTGCTCTGCCAGGGCCACAGCTGTGTAAACCTGCTGCTGTTGAAGTTGCTCTAGTGTAGAGGCCAGAGATGGACAGTGCTGGGGACATGAGTAGGCTTGGTTGGCCTCCTAATCCCCCTCAGCCCAGGTCTTTCCTGTGGTGCTGACATAAC
>NW_015263801.1:0-424 GCF_001447785.1 Gekko japonicus
TGACACTCTGACTGACTGTTTTACAGGACTTGGGATGGAAATTTCTCTACTGGCTTACAATGATTTCCCAGAAACAGTGATACTTGCTCAACCAGCATCTGGCTGGTTCAGCCACAACCCTATTATTTCCTTTTGGTATTGGTAGCATCCCTTACACAGTCAGACACTTCTTGAAGAATCACTTGGTTTTTCCTCCTCCACCATCCTTTTTCTCTAAATCACTGCTACAGGAATTTGCAAATGAGTGGCTAGCATCATTGAACAAAGGGGAAAAGCTAAAGGAAATAAACCATAACTGGAGCATAATAGGAAAAAAATCAAAATGGATAAAAGCCCAAAGAAGTCATTTATTTGAATGCATGCTTAATACCCTGGGGAAAAGCAAGAAAGCCAAGAATGGATCCCTTTGGAGATTAAAAAAAAA
>NW_015263802.1:0-424 GCF_001447785.1 Gekko japonicus
CTGGATCCAAGTCACAATTCCCAAGACATAAAGCTGCCTGTTTTGACTCACCAGAGGGAGGTACAGCTTGGATGCAAGTGTCTAGTTCAACAGGATCACTAGAACCTCCATCATTGACTGCTCTCACACGCAGGAAATACATTTCCTTGGGTTTTAGCCCCCTCACTGTATAATTAATTGCTGCTATTGGAAGAGCATTACACTGGGTCCATTTCAGAACATCAGAGTGTCGCATTTCTACAATATACCCCTTGGCATGACTTTGTTCCTCTGATCCTGATTTCTTCCATGACAAAGAGATGCTGGTGTAGTCAGTACTGACCACTGTAAGATCCCTCACTGGACCGGGAGGTTCTGGAAAAGAAATGATTAATTGACATTTCTACATGTCAAAGACTTCTTAAATTCTGCCTCCCATCGTTTA
>NW_015263803.1:0-424 GCF_001447785.1 Gekko japonicus
TGCCATAGTTTTGGGGTTTTATGTTGATTTACATCTTTCCCCTTTCTGCATTACACACCCATTTATCTTATTCCATAAAGTATTTACACTGGCCTTTCTTTCTTATAAGGAAGGTCGAGGTGGCTTTAAAAGATACAAATGATAACCGTAACACCAGAAGCATGCTTGGAACCCCTTAAAAACACAACATGCTTGGGGACATCATATAGGCCCCTCAGATGGAATGGCCAATGAGACCTAAAGGAAGGAACAAATTTGTCACTCAGGTTTGGACAGGGAGAGGGTCTGTTGAATCCTTGCGTTTCCCCGACTGTGAAACACTTTTGAGGTAAGAACCATCAGCTTAGATTGAACTTGGAAACTACAGAGAAGCAGCTAATGAATCTAGGCAATTAATGGCCGAGAACAGACTGGCAGTTTGAAG
>NW_015263804.1:0-424 GCF_001447785.1 Gekko japonicus
TTTAGTCAAATGTAAATGAAACTCATTGTCCCCACACCCCTGAATGATGACACTAGACACAAAAAGCTAGGTTAAACTAGGTTTTCGTTTAATCAATCTATAGAATGAATTCAACTCAGGGTGCTCACCTATTCAACTCACCCCAACAACCCCAACAACTTGTATGGGCTAAATAAAGCAGCCCCTCAGGGGCTCAAAACTGTCTCAAAACTCAACTCATGTTCTTGCTGCCATGTCTTTCTTTTCATAAATCTGTGCAAAGGTCCAAAAACTCATCTCCTCCCCTCTCAAACCATACAGAGGCTATAGTTCAGAATAACACCACCCAACATCAAAGGAGACCCATTCTCCACACACACTTGTGGTGGTACAGCTGATAAGTAGCTGGCTTGGGTGAACATCGTCATTAGATGCCTCAGGGTGC
>NW_015263805.1:0-424 GCF_001447785.1 Gekko japonicus
AGGAGAATAGTGTACTCCAAACACTATGTCACTTTTCCAACCACCACAATTCCGTGGAGGGATTTGTTCCTGCAGTACAGTCTAATTTGTCAGAATTTCTTCCAGGTGGAGATCCAAATATTTATAGCTATTAATAACATCAGATATTAGTAGCAGTAGTACAGTACATATATCTGTGTCAGTGAATATAGATTGTGGTGGGTCACTGACCGTGTTGGTCTGAAGCAACAGAGCGATGTTTGAGTCCAGTTGGGCACCTGTAAGACCAACACTGTGTTAATGATTGTTAATAATTGGAACTAGTGAAACATTTGATATTAGTAACAGTAATACAACATTAAAATGCTGATTGTAATAAGCCCCCCAAAAAGGTTGGGGGGGAATTCAGAAAGGAAAACCCCCAAGAATCATGTTGTAAAAATAT
>NW_015263806.1:0-424 GCF_001447785.1 Gekko japonicus
CCAGAATGCTGTTGCGGGGTTTCTGTGATTGGAGATTGTCAAATACGTACAATTATATAATGTGGTTTATGATTCAAGGGCAAAAGTATATTTCTGCAAAGAAAATAGATGAGATCTCAGGCAAGAGGCCCAGGAAAATGAAATGGGAAAATTCATCTCTCTAAATCTCAGGCTTACATTCCTCTCTGCCCGGTGTTTAATCTTCCTGTTTGCTTAGGTGTATCTCAGGGCACGGGATGCATGCTCATATATCTGTGTACGCTCCACTGTATTTACAGAAAGCTTATCTCGGCTCGGAATACTGCTGCCAAGGGTAAGCAGAACAGTTGCAGAGGTTGAGATCATTCTTGCTAGAGGAGCGTCCAAACTGTTCAAGGATTGGGGATTGGGTACAGGTAAGGTTGCCAGCCCTGAGTTGTGAAAT
>NW_015263807.1:0-424 GCF_001447785.1 Gekko japonicus
CTGTAGTCTGGGCATGAGCTGTAATTCTGTAGGATCCACAGGTCCCCCCTTGAGGCTGGCATCACTTCCATTGCAGGTCCTTGCAGATGCCACCCAGGTTGTCAGTGGAGCCATTTTTGAGGAGGGAGACAATGTCAGGAACACAATTCCCAGGTGATCTAGGGCTTTTAAGGTGCCAGGGTCATTGGTGGAGTACAAACTAGCTGAACCTGAACCACAGCATAGACACTGGGAAAGTCATCCCTTGAAAGCCTGAAGGAGCAGCAGCAGAATAGGAGTTGAAAGAAGGATAAGGACACCCAGGCAAGCCTCTTGTAGCTGTGAAATAGGCAAGAGTAGACTTCTTGGCCTTAGAATGAACATGGAGGAGGTAGGTCAGGCACAACACTGTGAATTGTATTCCTCACCTAAATATAGTGAACAG
>NW_015263808.1:0-424 GCF_001447785.1 Gekko japonicus
ACCACGACACCAAACTGGCTCTCTGGAACTGGTACTGGGGCAGGGGATGATTCCCGAATTCATCCCTTCAGCAAGAGGGTAAGTGAAGAAAAAGTTATCCAACCCACAGTGACCCTCAGAGGGAGTTCCTTGCCCTTTCTGCCCTGAAAAGGAAGCTCTGGTCACTGTTCTTCCTGGGTTGGATCCAACCAATCTGATCCGCTAGCAGTGGCTCCTCCCATCAGCGCAATCCTCCTCTTCGCAGAAGAGCCTCTTGAAACAGATGAAGCGCTCTTAACATTTAAAAATTTAGAGCAAATCTATTGCCTTGACCTTTGCTAACTGTTTTCTGGTTGGACTGATTATCACCAGATCAAGCTAAAGCTTCACCCCGCCACACTGGGCTATGGACCAGAGACCACAGTTTCCCTCTCCCGGAGGGGCA
>NW_015263809.1:0-424 GCF_001447785.1 Gekko japonicus
CATTTATCCTATCTTATTGATGGCTGACTGGCCCATGGAGGGCTGTCACTCTTAGGAAATGGGGGTTCTTCTTGCTAGAGCTATTTCATTTACTGGCCATTAACCTGATTGCAGAAATGGTCAGAAGCCTTTCATGTACTTACCAGAAGGAGGAGGATGGGGGGAAAGTAGCAACAGTTTCAGGCCTATCTAAATCCACTCACCAAGATTGCCGTTAATGAAAGAGGCAAGGCTTTGCCTGCATCCTCTTCAAAGCAGGAAGGAACGGTGTGCCACTGGAGGGGATTGAACCAAAAATCCAGAGCCAGTCATCACGTGCTGCAGTCACTTCCATCTGTAATAGCCCTTTCGGTTTGTAAATTGGAGACTAAGGATTCCATTATCCCATCAGAGGGAATGAGGGAGGAATCAATGACTAGATTAA
>NW_015263810.1:0-424 GCF_001447785.1 Gekko japonicus
CACCCTGGTGAAGTTCTCTCCACGCATCTGCCAAGCAGAATTTTTTCAAAAGTTCCTGTAGTTTGGATGAACTTTTATTTCGTGGTGTTTTCTTTTGACCGTTGTTAGATCTGTCCAGTTGAGGATCTAGGGTCGTGTTGAGATCACCACCAATGAGGACTTGACCGGTCTTAAAGTTGTCTAGTTGTGTTAGTGTCTCTTCTATGAAGTGTTCTTGATTCTCATTAGGAGCATACATGGAAACCAAGGTCGTTTGCTCGTTGTTTAGAGTGCCTTTTAAGAATAGAAATCTGCCACGAGGATCTTCCAGTTTCTCATCAAGGACAAATTGGACCGATTTTGCCAGCAAAATTGCGACACCACGCGACTTCGAGGAGCCTCCTGCATGGTATTGGTGGTCATACCAACTGGTGTTCAATACTGA
>NW_015263811.1:0-424 GCF_001447785.1 Gekko japonicus
TCATGGCTCAGTGGAGGCTTGAGGCCACCTCTCCCTGCTCCAAGAAAATCCACTACCCCTAGCAGCCATGTCCTTTGGCCATCCAGGCACATTCGATCCTCTTGTCCAAGACATGAACAAAAACTGAACTCAGCCCGTGGAAAGGGGCCATATATGGCTTGGGGGGAGGGTTTACAAAGGGTATAGGTCTGCTGGCTTTTTTGACCATAGAGAATCGGTATTTGCAGTATTCAGTTCTATTGGTCAGAACAATGAAATAATGTGTGGTTGGCGAGTATGGGTATTTGCTCTCTTGAGACAGGGAAAGAAACTCCAGCACAGGAAAGAAATCCATCACATTATTCACAGATTTAAATCCCTAAATGTAAGACCCTAAACATCTACCACTGAGTTCACTTAAGAAAGGAGGAGGAGGAGGAGGAGA
>NW_015263812.1:0-424 GCF_001447785.1 Gekko japonicus
ATGATCTCTATCCACTCCATACTGTGATGCTTTTCAGTACCTCCTTCCTGCTTGACTGATGCTATATATAGTAGACCACTGTGTCCTATATGGTGACTGTACTTGTCCCTACCCACTGCCTACCTAATAAGTCATTAAATGGTAACATACATTCCAAACTGCTGGAATGGAGAGGCACATGCCTAGGAATCCAGAATTTTGATAGCTACAGGAGGAGAGAAATTAGACAACAGGAGCTCATTTAGAAATATATGGCGTGGTCATTTGAAGCACAAGACTCCTTAATCTGCTCTTTCACAGCAGCCATTCCAACCCACTGACTGCAGCATTGGGATCCTGGATAGGGAGAGAAATTAGCATTGCTTGTTCACATCACTGGAGCCATCATTTGGAGAGTGATCATGAGGGAAAACCTTCCAGGGTG
>NW_015263813.1:0-424 GCF_001447785.1 Gekko japonicus
GCAAAGGCATGACAGAATAGGCACATAGAGCTGACCAAGAACAAGCATGGCTAGAAGGTAATCTCAGCAAAGGGAGGCCCTGAGGAGCTCTGAATAGAATCACAGAAAGCAAGGCTGAGTCCAGTGGTTTAAGGAAGCAAGAAAATGATGTTCATGTTTGGATAGCAAATGGCTAGAGGGTAACACTGCAGTCCTATGCATATTTATTCCAGTCTAAACCCATTTATTTAAGAGGGCTTAGTTGGGAATAATGCTGCATAGGGTCACACTGCAAGAAGCGTGGCAAGAGCTGACATTAAACGGGTTCTTAAAACAATCAGTGTATTTATATAAATCCCTGACTACTCAAGCAGGTTTTGCCAAGAAGCTGGTAGAAGGCTGGCACTGTCTACATAAAGTTCTCATTTTTGATCTCATGTTTAAG
>NW_015263814.1:0-424 GCF_001447785.1 Gekko japonicus
TGTAGTCATAAGAGCAGAGAATTAAAGTACAAGTGAGATTGTATTCCCTTAACTGATTTGACTGCTGTTAAAACACCCTTTCAAAGCCTAGCTCAGAGAAAATGTTCCTGAGTCTCAGATGCTCCATCATCATGTGGCATGTCCACAATGAGTTAATATCCTGGACTGGCTTTTCAAAACTAGGGCGGCTTATTTTGTTTACACTGAGTAGGCCTGCATAATGCTGTGTTTGATTGTCCAGGAACTAGACAAAAACCATTAAGGAAAAAAAGCCACCTGGAATAGTCTGTCTGTGAAAGTCTTCCAAAAGTTGGGGGAGGGAGTTGGAATCTTTCACACTGCCTCCAGAAGTCAATTCCAAAGAAAGGGCACACACTGATAGAAAATGCCCAACAACAGGCAGCAGCAGTGCAAGCTATACCTG
>NW_015263815.1:0-424 GCF_001447785.1 Gekko japonicus
TCATTTTATTGTTTTGAGATCTAAGGCTGCAGTCCTACATACATTCAGAGCTGGCATGATTCAGTGTCACAGGACTTACTGCAACACAGGATGGTGCTCCAAGATAAATTATAACACCATTTTAAAAAAAAGATATCTTCAGTCCTAGGTTTCTGCTTCCAGATGAGGGATGGGACTGCTGAAGAAGAGATGAGCAGCGCCACCTACAGCATGCAGTGAGACTATGCAGGCCTGGATTGGCTTGCTCCTTGGTAAGGGCACATCTACAGTCAAACTCTCTGGTCATTACCCTGTTCCAGGGAGCTCTGGGAAATGTAGTTCCGTGAAGGGAGCGGCCCACGAATTCTCTGTGCTTTCATTTGTTGCCAGGATTGTTTGGGGAAAGGCCATTAGTCTTAAATCAGTGGTTCTCAACCTTCCTAAT
>NW_015263816.1:0-424 GCF_001447785.1 Gekko japonicus
TCCAGATTAGAGTCCACTGCTCTCAACCATTACACTACGCTGGCTCTCCACTGTATACCACTTTATACATGCACACAAGTGCTTAGGTTTGCACAGTACATCTTAAGGTACTCCTGACCAGGTGAAGCCCCCTACTACAGCCAACCATAATATCTAAAGGGGCATTTCTTTTTCAGCATCACTTGAACGTGAGTGACAGCCAAGCTTCAGTGCTCAGAGCCGGACAATACAGAGGGGTACACCAACTGGCACTGACTTTCTCTTTTAAAAGAGGGGGAAATGCTTCAAATAGAACGTATCATGTCAAAGCAAACAGATTTTTTAAAAATAATAATCTTAGGCAGGGTAAATCGTTGTTACATATTGTGCTGCATGCACTGGCCCACCCCGGACTACTTGGGGGGGGCATCAGTGAGAGGGCTTC
>NW_015263817.1:0-424 GCF_001447785.1 Gekko japonicus
GGCACTAGATTTGTAAATGTTATCCAGGCTATTTACTCCTCCCCAACGGCTAGTCTTCACATAAATGGAGTTCTTTCGGACAAATTCCCTCTAAAACGTGGCACCCGTCAAGGGTGTCCTCTATCACCATTGCTGTTTGCAATGGCCATAGAACCCTTGGCATCGGTAATAAGAAATAATTCACTCATCACTGGAATCCAGATGGAACACAAACACCTGAAAGTTAGCTTATTCGCAGACAATATTGTTCTACATCTGTCCAAACCAATAACCTCGCTCCCAGTACTCTTCTCTGTACTCTCTGAATTTGGCCCTGTCTCTGGCCTTAAAGTCAATCAGTGTAAGACCACGATATTCCCTATTATACTAGACTTGCGAACCACTGCAGTAATACGCCAGGACTATTCTTTTAATTGGATAACAC
>NW_015263818.1:0-424 GCF_001447785.1 Gekko japonicus
CCACCCTTCCTGGAGGAACTATAGAGTTTCACCCAGCAGCCTACAGCCATGCTGTGGGCGTTGCACAGACATTGTTGTGGTCCTTTGCACAGGCCCTGCAGGGCAGTCCTATGTCTGACCAGGACTAGCCCCCCCCCCCCAGGACTATGCCTCACCACTTTTGCTCAATCTATGAGAAATTGAATATTATACGATTGGTTAGAGTATTAATGGGCATTTTTAAAAAACTTATGCTTATATTAAATCAGTGGATTTACTGGAAACTATTGATGTACATATGTTGTTACAGTGTTCCATAGGTATTATTAGTGCTAGCTATCTGGGACAGTATTTTCAATCAATCCTATGGCATCTAGATATTCTACGGAATTGATTGTTTGCCAGTGGTGCTTTGAAAACATTGCTGAACATACTGAGTTTTGAT
>NW_015263819.1:0-424 GCF_001447785.1 Gekko japonicus
CAGGGCTGTTGTAGGGGTAAATGGGCAAAGGGAGAGCCATATAGTGGGCCCTTCCAGTCCATTTTTCAGACGCGAATGGGTGATGTGAATATTGGCTTCCCGCTCCTCACTCTGATTTGACTCTTACGCTACAATCAAGCTGTTTGTGTTTAAAGTACTGCAAATTTTTACTGCTTCTGTTCTGACAGACCAGCGGTTACCCCCTTTGGAACTGCATATGCGATAGCAACTTCCCAGAGGATGTTACTGATGACAATCTGAAGCACTTGTCATTTGGTAGACTTGCTGTCAGGAGTTTATTTGTGAGCTGGAATAACATCCCTGGTGGTTAGTTATGAATGCTGGCACGGGCAAGGAAGTCACTGGAGGCCTTAAGCTGCCACTGTGGGACATCTGAACACCATGTTGTCTATACATCAGTGTT
>NW_015263820.1:0-424 GCF_001447785.1 Gekko japonicus
AACTCCACCTTCAGTACTCATGATCTCCTATAGTCTCAAAACTAATTGATAATATGCCAGCCATTGAATATTTACAACTTCATCCTTAATATCTCGCCAGGACTTGAGTTTTCCTTCAGTGTTTATCATCATACCATACGTTAAAAGATCATTTTATTACTCATGTTCTTATCATTATGGGCTTCTACTGGGGACAAAATAGAGAGTTTTAGGGTGCAATAAATCCCAGCATGTAAATCATATTCTTAAAAGTCCATCTCTGACTTGGGGGAGAATATTTTAATACTCCAGAAACACTCGGTTGCTGACCTAAGAGCAAGAGCTCTTGCAAAGGGATTTCAAAGGGAGATTAGGAATAGAGACTGCTGAACTGCAGTTGATAAAGAAGCTGAAGGCAATGCATCCAGCTGGACTTAATAGAGAC
>NW_015263821.1:0-424 GCF_001447785.1 Gekko japonicus
AATGACCCCTGGTTATAGACAAAGAAGAAACCACTGGACTCACACCAATCCGAGTGCTGCCTGGTGTCCCTGTATGGTAGTCCACAATGGGGCTCAATCAACCTCAGGTGTTTTTCTACAAAAAAAACAACAGGGACAGGGTGAAACTGGAGCCATGCACTTGCAAGAACACAATATAGGGCGAATGTGATTCTTTTAGTTCAGTGAGTCAAGCTGCCCAAGCCTGCGATGGACCCTGGCCCAGCTGGGAGTGAGCAAATTTCTTCTCAGCCAAGCTCCTAGGGCCAGAAATGGCTAGCGGCCCTTGAACGTCTGCCATCGGATCTGCTAATTCCCCATGCAAAAAGAAGTTTGCTTTCCTCCGTCGCCTTCCATTAACACCTGGCTATGTTTGTTCATCACTCCACCTACCAGCCGAAAAACG
>NW_015263822.1:0-424 GCF_001447785.1 Gekko japonicus
AATTCTCTGCTTGGAAGATTGATAGACAGAGTTTGGTCTCTATATCCTGAAGTGCTCATGATTCTCCTAGCCCTCAGCTACCCAGCTTCCTCAGCAACATGTGCATTTTCCTAGACTTTGTGTGAGGGTTTTTTCCTCCTTAATTTGTGTTCTGGTCCTTCCATCTATTGCTTCTGTGCCTCTCCCACCTGAGAATGTGCTACAAGGAAGGTTACTTGACCTGCACCTCAAACCCATAAGTGTCCCTTATTGCAAACTTGACTTTGATTATTTTGAAGGAACCGTAGAAATCTTTCACAAGCCCAAATCCAACTTTCTAGAGACTCATAAGTACCTTGTTAGTTGTGTGGTTAAGCTAGTTAGTGAATCATTATGTAATTAGTGGCACATACCCCTAAGTAACATTTAACCCTTTTTATTTTCC
>NW_015263823.1:0-424 GCF_001447785.1 Gekko japonicus
TTCCATTGCTTTGAGAGCCTCAACAACAGTCCATGCTTGCTACTCTGTGGTGCCGGCCACGGGCCAGAGAGTTCCTTACTAGCATCTATAGAAGAGCGTTCTCTCTCTAGTTTTCATACACCCCACCTGCCCCTCACCTGCACGTCACCACCAGTGGGGCTGTAGTAAGCCCTGCGGAAGATCTCCGTCATGTTCCTGAGCACGTCAAAGGTTGACAGCAGATCCCCACTGTAGCTGGTCCCATCCTGGGAGATCTCCACCAGGTTCTGCAACACCTCAGACACCCCTTCCCCGATCAGGCCCCGCTGGGCTTTGGACAGATGTTCCCTCGTCTGGTGAGGCAAAAGAAAAAAAAGGTGATGTCACTTTATTTTAATTTCACCCATTTATTTTAAGAACAACGTCTGAGTCCAGTGACACCTTT
>NW_015263824.1:0-424 GCF_001447785.1 Gekko japonicus
CCTGCTACAAAAAGAGCCCAAACCCTATGGTATTATGTACCAGTGAGCCCTGGGGGATAGCAGGGAACCAATTACCTCTGGTAATAAACTCCCTGCAGTGGGAATGCCATCATTTGCGAGGACTTCCTCTTCCTTTTTTTTTAAAAAAGAGCAAAGTGTAGAATTTTAGAATCACAATGCTTACAAAACACTCGATAATTACCGGGTAGATGGTGTGCTCTTACTGGGGCTTATTACTCTAATCAAACCACCTCACTGTTACCTTGTCCTTGTCCTAATCAAATTGCGAGATTGCTACCTTGGGTTTCTTCTCTCTTTTCCTTTTGCAGCCAAGCAGGTAAGTCACGAATAGGGCACTCGTGGAAGCTGTGCCGGGACTAGGGAATAAGGGCGCAATGATCCATAGGGTACGCCGGGAAACCCA
>NW_015263825.1:0-424 GCF_001447785.1 Gekko japonicus
TCGGAAGACCAGTAATGAACATGAGTCAAGCTAAAGGCAAATTTAAGACTAAAAGATAGCTTCCCACCCCACTTCACTGATTGGGAAAAAGGTGAGTGGGGGGAGGGACACCTCTCCCACGCACGAACTTTCTAAGCGAGAGGGGGGGAGCAGAAGAAAACGCGGAGAAAACTGCCTGGAGGCACTTACCTGAGTGAGTTGAAGTGCTCAAGTGCATATTCAGAGACTTTTGGAAAGTCGGAGAAAGTAAACAAGGAATAAAGATGGCGGGGAAGAAGGAGATGGCTGTAACTACGCAAAAAAGTAAAGAAGAAGGTGCAAAAGCTTGAAGAGAAGACAACTTCTTTGGAAAATCAAATGCTACAAGTACAAATGGAAAAGGCCAACATAGTCCTTTTCATCCATCTGGAATTGGAATTGCACA
>NW_015263826.1:0-424 GCF_001447785.1 Gekko japonicus
CAAAAGATGGGCAGTTTATTGCCAAAACTGTGGCTGAGTGCCAAAAAGTTGAGCAACAGCACAATTCCCAAATCACCAGTTGCTGGTGGCAGAGAAAGTCTTCTCCCAGTCTATTTCTGGGATTTCCCAGCATCTTTTCTCTACAACTCTGACCATGTACCCCTCCCCTCCCCTTAGGTCATCATATACATGCTTGAAAAGGACGTATTTACAAGGGGAAATTCCTGTTTTCTGGTTCCTCTTTCAGCTAAATCAGTGTTTCCATTCTATCCATTTGGGGCAGATGTTGTGGATATCTTCTTAAACATTCCCGTTCTGTTCATTGAGGCAAATGTTGTGAATGTCTTTTAAAGCCTGTATCGGGTACACACATATACACTAATGTTTTTTGGAATTCAAGAAATTGCAGGTAGATAAATAGGTA
>NW_015263827.1:0-424 GCF_001447785.1 Gekko japonicus
AATACCTTAGAGTCCACCCTTCAAAGCAGACACTTTTTCTCCAGGGGGTGCTGATCTTTCCTGTGCCACATATATATTTCAGGTTTCACTTGATGCATCCGAGGAAGGGGGCTCTAAATTCTAGCGAGAGTAAAACTTCCAACTGGTCTTTTATTAGACTCCTGTTTTTCCACGAGAGAAGGAAATTCAATGGTGCTCGCGGAATGTTTAGAAGGGGGAGGGCGCCCCCTCGTGGGAGTTCCAAGATCACCCCCAAAATGTACATTTGAAAAGCATTTAGGGGAATTTGATAGGTGCCGGTAGACCAACGAAAGAGGCAAAGCTGGCATGCCAAGTGTTCCTGATGGCAAGCAGATGTTCATTATATAGCATCAAAATGCAGAACCCCCTGCATTGTACATGACGTGGCAGAACTGCAAAGAAC
>NW_015263828.1:0-424 GCF_001447785.1 Gekko japonicus
CATTGGCTTCTCTTATGTTCTTATCCATTAACTTAGGTCACCAAGATCTCACCAAGGATAACAGTGGTGGTGGGGAAGGGACTTATGCCTGCAACTGTGCTCAGTGCAACATCCCAGGCAAGACCCTATCCGAGCTCCAGCAAACCCCTGCTCAGGATGAGGCAGGCATACAGCACCAACCAACATCCTTTTGACATCCCTTGCTCCAGTGAGATAATGGTGGAGGGGGCTTCCCTTGGTCCCCATCCAACCATCCATCCAGCACAGCACCTTCTGTCTCTGCCCTCATTCAACACCTGTTCAGACACAATCACTTACTTCTACAACTCGACTGGGGACCGCTTCTACCAACCATCACAAGTTGTTGGGTGTTACATGTCAAAACACTTCTGTACTTACAGGGTTAATGATGTTTGCTAAGTCA
>NW_015263829.1:0-424 GCF_001447785.1 Gekko japonicus
TTTTTTTACTCTTTAATACAACTATACACAGTCGCATAAATTTCTTGAATGTTCTACAGTTTCAAATGCATGTCTGTTCCTATATTCGATTTATGCTCTGTTAACTTTTCTAACTTTGAAAACTTCCTTTATGAAGCATAGGCTCCTTTTTACTGATTGTTCTACTGCTTTCAGCTGGGGTCTTTTCCTACGTTTAGGTATTGCACTGTTAATCTCCCTTACACTGAAGTCTTTTACGTTACAGACAGAGGCTATATTACCCAATTCCAGCTACTTAGTGCTCAGTTTACCTATTTGGTATATGATCATCTGCGACTTTAACGCATATACCTTCAGAAGTTATGGCTAACAACCCTACTGTTATCACGGTAAACTGTAGAGGTTTGAATAACTGCATTAAACTTAAAAGAATCACCTCTTTTTT
>NW_015263830.1:0-424 GCF_001447785.1 Gekko japonicus
TTTCCTCTGCAATACACAGCTACGGGATAATGTTGGGCTCATTCTGTGATGAGTTCCTCACTCACATGAAGCAATAGGCTTTCCTGGCATCCTGTGCAAATTGAGAACACTCAACAGAATGTGTCCCAGAGTCCTGTCCAATGTTCAGGGATTCCTGGGCAAATTAATTGAATGTGTAAAAAAAAATCACTGGACTGTGTGAAGTTTGTAAAGTGCTGGATTTAACATATCACAGGATACTGCCAGTAGGGACCGGTGGCTAATAAGGACTATCTATATATTCCGCTGTATTGGTCTACGAGGGTAAACATAATGATATGTCATGTAAACTATTAGGAGTTGAAATCAAACACACATTTGAGAAGAACAGTAGGTTTGTATTCCCTACTTTGCTTTACCTTAAGGAGTCTCAAAGCAACTTACA
>NW_015263831.1:0-424 GCF_001447785.1 Gekko japonicus
GATGCCCAGCCACAATGTCAGCCCTGCCTGGATTGAGGAGGAGGAGAGAAGACAAACAGGGGTAAGCAATGCAGTCATCTCAGCTTCCTGTCGGATTTCAGGTCTTGGGGTATTCAGGAAACAGCCGGATCATCACCAATAGGAAGCAGAACACACTGGCTCAGGCTGGCAAGCTAGCTACACAGACCTGGAAGCTTTTATAGATCACCTGACTGCCTCCGGGCTATTGGTGTAAAGAGGCTTTCTTATTGGTGTGACTGAACTCCCCACAGTTCCGTCTTTGGCCAGCACTGGGTGGTAGCGCACAAACAAACCCTGCTCTGATTACCTCTAGTCCCCTGTAGACTTGACCTCGCTCCCCTATCCCATTAGCTGAGCTTCCCTGGTGTTTGAGGTAGTATAAGAACATAAGAACATAAGAGAA
>NW_015263832.1:0-424 GCF_001447785.1 Gekko japonicus
ATAGCAGTTTGTGAATGAAGGCCACACTTGATCATTCACAGGTAGTGTATGATCTCCTGCAATTTTTGAACTGCAAAGCTGCGGTAGAGACGCAACCAAGAATCAAACAGCAGGCAAAGCAGATGCTTAATCCTTTCCCTTACTGCAGTTTTTCCTGTTTGTTTTTAAATCACTTTGACCATGCTGTTTTCCTACCTGTATGCAAAAAAAGGCAACCCCATTTCTTCTAAAAACAGCTTAAGAGTAGTAATCATGAACAAATAGCAGGGAGGAGGAGGAAAGGGTTAAGAAACTCTCTCTCTCCCCACCCCAGGGTCATTTGTCTGCTGAAATCAGAAGGCAATAACTTCTGCTTTTCAGTTTACAAACTCTTAAGACTTCATATATTAGTCACACTCTTATTTTGAAATTGTCTAATTTTTTT
>NW_015263833.1:0-424 GCF_001447785.1 Gekko japonicus
CCCCTAAGAAAAAGGTATAAATGAATCCAGTTACTTATTGACTGTGAATGATTCATCTGATTCCTATGCTGCAACAGAGAAACTGCCTCAGAACCTTCCTTCTTCCATTTCCTGACTCAGATAGTGATCCAGAGATGCTGTTCAGTTCCACTGAAGCCAATTATAATACAAAAATCAAGATCTTGGGGACTTCACTGACTACTGCTACAGGAGCTGATTACCACTTATTTGCAACTAACATAACTTTTGATGAAAATTCCCACTTATTTTAAAAGTTTCACCAACTTATACAACACAACATGTTCCTGCTAATTGTTTATGCAGTTGCCACATATTTTTTAACCGGGGGAGGCAAAGAGAAAAGACAATTAAAGGTCTGAGGAAAAATATGTTCCTCTTGATGGTATTATATATCCAGTTTTTT
>NW_015263834.1:0-424 GCF_001447785.1 Gekko japonicus
TGTACTTACAAGAGGAAGTCTTGCTCCCAGCACGGCTGGTCTCCTCGGACGGAGACGGTTGTGCTCTTCACATTTTGCACTTTCAGGGTCACGTACGTATTGAACTTTTCTGGACAAGACAGCAGAGCGGGCACGCGTGAGGCGCATGCAGTTATGAGGTGGAGAGGGCAGCATTACGGGCGGGGGCAAGCGGGGCAGTGCCAGCTTGCCGGAGCATCTCACTCTGGCCCCCGAAAAGGTGCGGCATGCCGGGAAATGGAGCATGCACCACCAGCACCACTCAGTTCTCCAGACAATTCCGCTTCACTGGGATGGCTCCAGGTTTTGCAAAGTGGGAAGGATCAGGGCATGAATGTTTCAAGGAACAGGCAAACACACACCAATCGAGAGAGGGCCCCAGATCCAGGGAGAATTCCCCCCCCCC
>NW_015263835.1:0-424 GCF_001447785.1 Gekko japonicus
CCCCCCCTTTTGTCTTAAATTCTGGCATAAATATATTAAAGCTGACCAAAAAAGGGGGAGGGGGGGGGAAATTCCAGGGCAAGCTACATCACTTCCTCATACAAAAATGTACAAAACATTAGCTTCTAACTAGACATAACATAATACTGGTCATCATAGTCTGACACTGAGTATAACTGTGTGATGTCTTGGGAGTATTGTACTGGAGGGCGATTAAAAAATAGCTTCTCTTGCAGTCTTGCTGATCAGGTGACTTCAGTCATAGAGGCAGAATGATTCTACGGGGAGACAGAGAGGACAGAAAACATAGAGTGCTGTTTAGTACGGGATGAGGCGATCCATCAAGACTCAGGGCAGGTCACACCGCTTGCAAGCGTGCAGAAGGGCCCCAACTTCAACCCCTGGCATCTCCCACTAAAAGGAT
>NW_015263836.1:0-424 GCF_001447785.1 Gekko japonicus
GAAAATCTTATTATCGTGGTTTAGAAGGGATATCGGCCTATATGAGGCAGGGTCAGTAGAATCTCTATTTTCTTTGTGGATTACTATGATTGCAGATTCCGACCATGAGTTGGGCAAATTGCCTTTTTGTAAGACATCATTACAGGTGTTTAATAAGTGATTCATTAACAGTTTGCTGAAAGACTTATAAAATTCCGAGGGTATACCATCAGGGCCTGTGGCTTTGTTATTCTTTAGGTTTTTAATTGTGTCTAGTATTTCCTTTGGACTGATTGGGGTCTCCAGTTGTTCTCTATGTTCTTGTGAAAGGACAGGTAGGGATGGTATTGTGTTTAAGTAAGATTCAGTTACTGTAGTATCTGGATTTTTGGTGCTGTATAAATTGGTGTAGTATGTTGCAAAGGTATTTGCTATGTCTTTTGCA
>NW_015263837.1:0-424 GCF_001447785.1 Gekko japonicus
TAATAGGCTTACCCTTTGCCAATTGTTGCCCCTGCTTTCAGTCTCCTCTTAACAATTTGAGGAGGGGGAGAAAAATGGGAAGGCATCAATGGCAACATTCTAGGAATTTTTCTAGTCTCTGTTGTAAAGATCATAGAAGCAGACCAAAGAGGCCGCAGCATTCCTAAAGCATCATTCAGAAGTGGCATCATATCCATCAACCCTACACCAGGAAGCAATTACACATCCTCCGTGCCACTGGAGGAACTTCCCTGATCTCTATGGTAAAGATCATAGAGTCTAGGGAAATTCCGATGGTGTCACCCAGGTATGGCATCATATTTCCCAGAATTCAACCCTCTCCAAGCACTGCCCCTCCAGATCTCCCTCCCTTTGCAGGCACAGGGCTGGCAACCCTAACTATTAAGAAAGAGTTAACATGTAG
>NW_015263838.1:0-424 GCF_001447785.1 Gekko japonicus
ACACCGGTGGGAAAGACAAAGGCAGATTCAGCCACTGTCTAAGGACTGTTTCAGCACTATACTACCACCACAACCTCGGGTTCAACATTCAGCTGGAAGCCACATCCAGTCCTTGGTATGAGTACATGTGTATGACCCATGCCTTTTCAGATATTGTCACATTCTTTCTTTTGAGATACTCAATTTTTTAAAAACTCAAGGGTCCATCTTATGTACATAATATGTGAAGAGACCCTTATGGCAGTTCCAGATAGAGCTTCTGCAAGTGACAGGAACTCTGATTAAGTTGTACTCATATAAAAATGTTTGGGCTTTACAAAGTGGTGTATAGTGACTGCTTGCTGGAGATAGGGGGAAAGGGTAAGTGCATGGAATCCATGGAACAGAGACACTGTCACACTCTCTCCTCCATGCCTCAGCTATA
>NW_015263839.1:0-424 GCF_001447785.1 Gekko japonicus
AACATAAGTGGCAGGGCAGGGTATGAACTAGGGTTTCCATCACACCCTGCCCCAGACAGCAGCATCCACCCACACGATGACGTCACTGGTAGTGATGTCATGACTCTGGGGCCATTGTGCAGTGATGCTCTAGCATTCGGGTGGGAATCTATGGTCACCACAGAGTTTTTGCCCCAAATGCTAGAGTGTCGCTGCACATCAGCCCTAGTGTGATTACGTCACTACCGGTAGAAAAAAGGAAAGTCCCAAAGAGGAATTGTCAACAAGCCATCATACCACCTTAATCTGTACTTTATGTAAGATAGCATTTTTGCTGTTAAATTGAAAAAATTAAGGATATCATGCGTTTTAGGCCTACACTATCTGGTCATTTAAAACAGCGGTTTTCTTTGCTTCCTAAATTGGATCCTTTTGGGAACATTGG
>NW_015263840.1:0-424 GCF_001447785.1 Gekko japonicus
CTGTGCACTCCATTTTAAGAATTTACTTGATGTCATCTCAATAAAGCTATGCACGTGCTCAGTGGAAACAAATGACACCTGGCATCTTAATTGTCTTTCCTTTTTCTCTTCAATTCACTTTCCCCTGCTACAGATATTTATGAAGAAACCACATATTAAGTACACCACAGGACTGCCACCAAAAATGGCACCCTAGTATAAAATCCCCCACATTTACACAGCAACATCCTTGTGTTGTAATATTATTGTACACACTCTGGAATCCCATATCACTGGCCAACACCAGCAGAGGTGGGGAAACATATCGCATGATCTGACATACTATAGGTCAAAGCTTCACACAGGGATGTCATTTATGGTGGCAGCCCCTCAGTGTGTAGTACTGCTGTAGACTAGATAGGGACCCATCTTCTCCACTTTTAGA
>NW_015263841.1:0-424 GCF_001447785.1 Gekko japonicus
CCCCAGGGGGACTTGGCAAGCCTAGGCCCCCTTCTCTGTATCCTCCCCAGAACAGTCTTCTCTAGGCAGATACCCCTAGAACTTATTAATTATTGCTTCGCCCAAGGGTTAAGAATGAGGGGAAAGATAATCCCGCTGTTCAGTAATGATAACTGACAGGTCTGAGTAGCACACAGTGGGGGAGGGAGCACACTGCATTTCTGCTCGAGCCATCCCTGACTGACCGTCGCTAATTGCCGTGGCACGGGCTGGCCCTCTGCAGCGCACCCTTCTTGCTCGATGCCATCAGAAGGCGATGAGGAGACTTAAGTTTTCTGGATGGCAGAGAGAGCCGACTGAGGCCTGAACGCTTGAATACCCCCTTCCATGTTCTGTCCTGTCTCCCCCTCCCCACTGTACCCCAAACAATGCTCCCTCTAAGCTG
>NW_015263842.1:0-424 GCF_001447785.1 Gekko japonicus
GGGGGGGGATCCCCCTTTAGAAATAAAACATGTGATAGACATTGAAGATAGTAACAAAGACATCTTAAGTTTATTTACAAAGGACAATTTGTAATCTCTGGGAATACTTGGCATCCAGAGAATTACCAAAGGATGGAATCTATGTTTAAAAGGATTTTTACATAACAGAGGTTTTCCAGCTCATGAAATAACTATGTTCTTTTTCCTCGCTGCGGGACATATGACCTTGGTTCCAAGGATCTGAGCACTCAGAAAGTTTTAAATACTTCAAGGCTGAAACAAACCATTTTCTGAAACAAATAATTCTTCTAGAAATATTTAGAGAATAAAAGTCTATAAAGCCTTTGACTTCAATAAAGACAGCTGGTGTAGAGCAAGTCACTATTAGCTATTTGCTCAGCTCTAGTGAACATTTTGTGTGCAT
>NW_015263843.1:0-424 GCF_001447785.1 Gekko japonicus
CAGATAATATTTCTAAGGACTTGTGGGGGCACAGACAGTATAGAGTCCCCCAGTGGATTTTACTCTGTTCTGATGAATAATCATTTTTTAAAACCCTGAAAGGTGGTGTCTGTGTGCGTGTGTTTAAATAAGCAGGCTGATGTCCAGTAATGGTCTTTCAGCTTGTGTCCTTCCTGTCTTTAGCTAACTCCGTTCCCTGTGGGAGCGCTGGTGAAAACGGAATCCTGCTCTGGAGAGTCTGACTGACCCTCTTACGCCCAGGCGGGGCCTGCAGAGAGGGGCCCATCCCCAGACGGGAAGGGCTGAAGTGTGAGGAGCCGGGGGGGGGGAACTACCTGGGGGGAGTGGCAGCCACATCCCCCGTTCCCATGAAGCATCTTCCAGATGTGGCTTGCCGGGAGCAGGAAGCCCCTCTGTGGTAGGA
>NW_015263844.1:0-424 GCF_001447785.1 Gekko japonicus
CCATGGCTTAGAGGGAGCATTGGACCCCACATACACACACACACATGCGTGCACCCTCCCTTTAGGATTGTCCTGGGGAGGAACGGACCCGTCCCTCTTCGAATGGAGACGCACGAACGGCAGAGCGCGGGCCTGCTGACCTCTGCTAAAGAAAAAAGACCCGTCTCCTGCACCAGCAGCGTATACGTGGACGCCTCCTGCGTTCTGGAACACAGCCCCCTTGCTGTTTCCAATGGCGTCCGCGCACCAGTTTATAGCATATCTCTTGGCACCGAAGAGGGATTGGAGGGGGCTGCCAAACTCTATAGTGGAGCGAGTGAAAAGGGAACCTGAACTGAGGCTCATCCCATCTGGAAAATATTCCAGCCCTCCTTTCTTCTTCCCTCTTCCCAATAACAAGGGAAACCCTTTCCTTGCAAGGCGG
>NW_015263845.1:0-424 GCF_001447785.1 Gekko japonicus
CTTGTCAATTAGAAGTCCTTCCCAATAGTCAGAGATATTCTACATTTACAAGCGGTCCGTAATGAACTGGCGACCCCTAGAGGCAAGATAGGCAGTTGCAGCCAAATAACTCCAATACTCAATACTTTCACATTTCACAGATTAAGGGCAGACATCGCCACCCTGTGGTAGTATTTGGTCTGTAAGGCAGCAGCAACACACATTTAGATCCCGGCTCAATTCCAGCACCAAGGGAAAACTGGAGTTTGCTGGCTGGCTTTCATTTCCTCTCTCTCCTGCCCTGCCAGTTAAATTCCAGTAAAAAAATTTCAGGTTACTGGGATAAGACGGTTTGTGGCGAGATTCGTGATGCCTCTGTCTGATATTGTTCCTGAAGCATTAACGTTCATAAGACTTTAGTTGTTGTGGATTTTCCGGGTTGTGT
>NW_015263846.1:0-424 GCF_001447785.1 Gekko japonicus
CTCCTCCTCTTCTTCTTCTTCTCCTCTGTCGGGGGGAGAAAACCCACACTGTTTCTCTTGAAGGGAGATTAGGACTCCAGGTAGCCATGTTGGCTTGCACATGGCTTTGTATCAATACAAACCAAAATAATAACAAGTACGTTGTGGCTTTTTTTGTGTGCGTGTGTGGCACGGTCAGATTTTAACAGAGAGGAAGGTCACTGACAATCTTTTATTGGGACCAGCCGAAGTATTACACCGTGGGCATGCTTTACTAGATGGTGTGAAAGGTTTTAAGTTCTCTGGGATTCTTCTTTGGGCCGGATGCTCAAAACCGAGCAATGAGGAGAACACAAGTTGGTTCGAGGCACAGTGGTGAAGTCTGCTGTTGAAACGGAAATCAGGAGGTCCTAAATTGGATGAGTTGTGCTAAAACAGGTTTTTA
>NW_015263847.1:0-424 GCF_001447785.1 Gekko japonicus
CCCAGTCCCCCGTTCCGTCTGGTCTTGCTTCGCAGAAAAGATGCCCGCTTTGGTTCTGGGACTGGCGTGTTGGGTGGGCTGGGCGGTGGTGAAGATTCCTAAGAACAGGGGTGGGAGAGAAGGTGGCAATAATTTTGCATTTTAGACCTGAGGCGAGGCCTGGGGAGGAAGCACTCTGGGGGCTGCTCACAAAGAAAAGGCGCTCCCGAGAGCACTGTCCCCCTGGGGAGGTCCCTCTCTGCCTGCCTGGGGTGTGTGTGTGTCCCACTAGCAAGCTCCCCCCCCCCGCCACTGCTGCTCCAGCCCACCTTCCTCTTGCTTCCAGTCCTCTCCTGGGGGGGCGGGGCAGGCCCCTGTTTTGGAACTTGGGAGACTGGACTGAAGAGGAGGAGAGCCTGTCACATCCAGTGTTCCCTCTAAGCTG
>NW_015263848.1:0-424 GCF_001447785.1 Gekko japonicus
CTGTCGAAATCAGGTTTTTTCCCCCCACGCTGTATTTTCCTCTTTTAAAAATTAGCCCCTTGAGTCTCTTAGAGATAATTACTGTGCTTGTTCAGCGAGGCCTGTCATTAAATCGCTCAATAAAATAGACCACTTTTAAACTCCCCGGAGTATTAAAATCTCCATGACATGCTCTTCGGCAAACAAGAAAACTGACAGGTGATTGTTTTGTAAAGCAAACAGCACATTTGTCCCCCCCCCTCTTTTCTTTAAAAAAAATCTTTCATTATTTATGGCTCGCCCTTAGTCAAATGCAGGAGGCATCCTTTGCACAAAGAGAAAAACTTTTCAGACAACTCAAATCGTACAGGAAATTCTGCAGAAAGTCCTGGTGATAAAAGCAAAGGCTTCAGAAGAGAAGACAAGAGAAGAAGAGATTGGATTT
>NW_015263849.1:0-424 GCF_001447785.1 Gekko japonicus
CAATCAGCTTTTCTGCCGGTGAAAAGGAGAGGAGGGATTCCCCTCTGATAGGGTTGCCAGCAATCTGGACAGAAAAATACTCTGTCCCTTTAATGGAGGTTTAATGCGTGGAAATGAGCACCCAAAGCTTTTCATGGTAGGTAAATGACATCCTATTGAGTCTCTATTAAAGAGACGGGATGTTTTTTTCCCTCTTGGCTGTTGGCACCCCTACCATTTGACCACCAACAAGGATATGCTATGGCTCAGGGGACTTGGCACGGACAAAAGGCATGTGTGATGGAGGCTGCACTAATTGGGCAAGACTGGATGAAAAAGGTGCCTGGATCCAACCCTGTGTTCTTCCAAGTTTCCCAGTGTTAACTGTTCTAAATTTTAAAAAATCTTGCACAGCATGCAGAGAGCTAGGTTAGAACCTCTTTAT
>NW_015263850.1:0-424 GCF_001447785.1 Gekko japonicus
AGTACTGAGATGCTGCCAGACTCCTGTGGGTGATCCCTGACTGGTTGGGATACCCGTTTCCACAAAGAAAGAACAAAACAAGACACGACATCCAAATGGCCGTAGATCAGCGAACAAAGTTTTGTGGATAAAGGAATGGTGCTGTGGTGACATCGGGGAGTGTTTTAACCATTCTCAAAAGCGGTATTATGGCTCCAGAAGAAAACAAAATGGGTGAACAGGTGTGATGGAAAGGACATTATGACTTCTACTGATGGACAGATGTCCAAAGCCCCCCTCTGCCAGGAAGAACAACATCTCCCGGAGAAGGCTAGTTTAGCTGATGTTGTTGGATGAGCAGCCTCAGAAGTGCTGGTTCCTCCATCACTGCCAGAAACAGCTCTGCTCTATCGGCCAACTGCCCGGGGACATCATTGTTGTTTCA
>NW_015263851.1:0-424 GCF_001447785.1 Gekko japonicus
TACACTCTTCTAAGGCCATTGACTTCAATAGTTTTTGCAGGGTGTAACTCTGTTTGGGATTGCATGGCAAATCTTCTATCACTGCTTTGTTTGCCTTTGTGATTCTCCTTGAAGTGTATTTTTGAGAGGCCCGTGTTCAGCAGCCTCTGGGGGAACAAGGATGTCCTGCAGCTCTGTGATCTAGATTGGGTAGGAAACCAGTCATTACCCTGCCCCATAGAGATACGGTAACCAATGCCCTTGAAAATAAAGCATCTGATGCACAGGCACCCTACAGAACGCAACAGAGAGGCTCAGAAGCGCTCCTGTCATCTTTAGGTCTCTGTCTTATTAATCTGCTGTTCCCTCTAGCCCACTCCCTAAGTAGGAGTTGGCTTATGTCTCAAAAGAATGTACATGATCGGCTCTCCCTGACCTGGATGGC
>NW_015263852.1:0-424 GCF_001447785.1 Gekko japonicus
TAACAAAGTCACTATCAGTGCTCAGGAGGGATGAAGCAGTGTGATGTTCTTAAGTCATGTTGAAAGAAAGGACATTCTTCATCCCTTGTTAGACGACAGTAGGAATGTTCTCTGCTATAGTCCGTGAACATTAGTGACAAATAGAACTGTAGTTTCAGCATTTGGGAAACATTCTATCACATTCGATTCTGTGATAACACAGCAAATCCAAACACATTTGCTTTCATCACCTTTAATATCTAAGAAGGAAGTGAATTCAACACATTGCTGAAATCCTTTCGTAAAATCCACTGGGAGATTGTGTATTTCTGATATAAACATATGAAATATCTGCACTGACTGGGAACTTCAAATATAAAGCTTGGCATTTGTCAGGCCACTAAAGGTTTTGTCAACATGACTGTAGGCCTTGATTCTGTTTTCT
>NW_015263853.1:0-424 GCF_001447785.1 Gekko japonicus
TTGACTTTCAAAAGCTTATATCCTCAAAATGTTGTCGGTCTTTCAGGTGCTACTGAACTCATATCTAGCTGTTTTATATAGTTTACCAGATTCCTTCACTGATAACTAGTCGGAAATTGCTAGCTCCAGTAACATATACATTGATGTCCTGTTACTTTTTCAGACTGGAATTTAGAAGGGAAAACTTGGAATTTAGAAGGGAAAAGAATTGCCTACCTGTAAGTGTAGTTTTCAGTTTAACCTCTGCACATTCAGCGAGTACAAATTCAGCATTTGCAAAGGTGTAACATTGTACATAGCTGAGTGAAACTAGGTATTAATTTTTGTGCCTCCCACTCCTGTGGCCCTACTTGCTCCTGAAAGGAGCTTGTTATGGCAAATAAGGGGGTTGCTATGGCAAACAGAGGCTATAAATCTCATTCAT
>NW_015263854.1:0-424 GCF_001447785.1 Gekko japonicus
CCACCATGGGGGAGAGGGGAGAGAGGCATCTAAAGCCCAGCTGAATGCAATGGGATTCATGTGCAACATTACACTAACACTGATGGTTTGGGCAGAGCAGTCCAGTGCAGAGCCTCACTGTTCAGCACTGGCACAGAAATGCCTGGAATTTGCACCACATGATCAACAGCAGCAAGCAGTGCACACAAGAGTACTGTCCAAAGACTGATGCTATTGACGTTTGGCTTTATACGGCCGGGAACGTTTCCGCCGATCTGGCTTCCGTTGCTTGTGGAGGCGCCCAATGCTGACTCCTTGCCGTCTACGGACGGAGATGTTTTGCTCTACAAGGCTAGCCAGCATTCCTATATCGAGAGTTCAAACAAGAAACGACTGCTAAGTAAGGATGCTCTTAACTCCCTTTCCAGACATTTCAAAACACAGT
>NW_015263855.1:0-424 GCF_001447785.1 Gekko japonicus
AAAGGTCCTGCTTCTTTAACAGAGGCTTGAGGGGATGTTATTTACCTCTGGGCCATTTCTACTCATTCAGTCTCTATTAAAGGGAGTCTCCCCCCCCCCATTGTTTATAACCATAGATACACAGTGTGGGAAGTCTATAAACCATGCTACTGTAATGGATCTGTGAGAGATCCACTACTCCCATGGAACCACAGTGCAGAAAATCCTAATAGGATCCTGTGTTTTGAGGGGCTATAAAAACATGATGACACTCTGATCCTGAACTAATTTAAAAGGAATTAGCATTGCTTTCAAGTAAATGTGCTTAGGAACACTGTCCCTAAGTAAGATGTGAGAGAGTGCAGTTCAGGGTAGAATATTTCAAGAATGCCCTGAAATAGATGACTAGCCCACTGTCATCAGATCTCAGAAGATAAGCAGGATT
>NW_015263856.1:0-424 GCF_001447785.1 Gekko japonicus
CTTTTTCTACGAAACGACCCCTGGCGTTGGCCACTAATTTAGTTGGCTTTAAAGGGGGATTGGACAAGTTCGTGGAGAGGCAGAGCTGTGAATGGCGCTGAGCCCTTATGCTTTAAAGGAACCTTTATGTTCAGAGGCAGTGCGCCTCTGGATACCAATTGCTGGGGGACGGGGCAACCGTAGGGAGAGCTTTGTGTTCCTGTTGGGTGGGCATTCCAGGGGGCATCTAGTTAGCCACTGTGGGAAACAGGATAGGGCACTCGACAGCCCACCCCTCTCTTTATCTCCTTCCCCCACCACGCAGGACTTTTGAAAACCCATTTGGCACAAGACGGTGCATTTGACGGACCATTGGTCTACCACTTTGTTCATTTCCTTCCACTGGTTACCCCCAGCCCAAAGGACGTCTGCTTACAGTTTGGTG
>NW_015263857.1:0-424 GCF_001447785.1 Gekko japonicus
GAGTAGGCCAGGCTGTGGGTTTCTTGTTGTAGACCCAGAGTGGGATGTTGGAGATGCTGCCACTTCTGTCTCCATTTGGAGAGCTGCAAATGAGATCAGAGTTTGGCTGCCAGCGTGTTCCATTAGTGAGTCAAATGCTGGCAACGTACAGTCTGGTAATGGCACTGAGCAGCTGAAGATGGCCAAATGAATTTATTGGCAGAGCGGTTTCAAGGGGGTCATGTTGACTCAGAGTCCTAGATTAAGTCCTTGCGGGGAGAGGTCGGTGCTTCTTCTTGCCTTACAGAAAAGCTTAGACTCGACCCCACATCTACTTTTACAGCCTGGTTTTCCCCACATCCTTGCAGGATGTCCTGGAAGGTCATGGTTCAACTCGTAAATTTCTGCTGGTTGGGTCAGTGTAATGCAGTCTCATCCCCCCCCC
>NW_015263858.1:0-424 GCF_001447785.1 Gekko japonicus
TTTTTTCTTTGGCTATGTTGTGCAGCATTGCACAGATGACAGACAGCTTGGCCACTGCCAGGAGCCGCATGGTGCAGCGCCTCCCAGTATGGTGAAGGCAATGGAACCTCATCTCCAGTTACCCAAATGCCCACTCAATGACCATTCATGTTTGAGCTTGATTGCAGGCTGCATAGTCTGTCAGGTCATCTGCAGGATATGGTGTCAGAAAATATGGGAGGAAGGGGTATTCTCAGTCACCTGATAAGGATGCAATGAGACCTGTCAGGGGAGGTGCCTCCTGCCTGTGGGACTCGCCATCCCCTTCCTACTCTACTGACCCAGGAGCCATTCCATTCCCTCTGGCCATGTGGTCAAAACAGCTGGCTGAGGGCAGATGATGTGAAAATTCATGTATCATGGACACTGCCCAGGAACTTGGCCA
>NW_015263859.1:0-424 GCF_001447785.1 Gekko japonicus
CAGCTTAGAGGGAACACTGCCTGCCAGGGTGGCTCAAAGAGCCCGCGGAGCTTTGCAGCAGCGGTGCTCCCGCTTTGGCAACCCAACCTCCGAAGGCCCCGGCTGACCCCGATGGATTGCACTCCGGGTTGTTCCGTCTGTCACTCACCTATTTATTCGGGCTGCCAACAACCCTTGCCTGAAATGACAGCTCGTTAAAAAACCTCATTCACGGGCATCCGGAGCCAATACCGTGAGCCTCGTGCTCGGAACCTCCTGCAAATTTGGAGCCGTGGCTGGCAGCGAACCCGGCCCTCCCTCCCTCCCTGGCTTTATGAGGTGTTCCATATTTTGGAAGACGGCCGGCCCACCTGCTTTGAAAGCCAGGGGGAGGGGTCTGTTTGCTTTGAAAGCGTGGGTCTGTTTAAGTTGTTCCCACATCAGT
>NW_015263860.1:0-424 GCF_001447785.1 Gekko japonicus
AAGCCATCTTCTGCTCCGGTTTCTACAAGGAAACTAGATCATATGTATAAGATACAGGATACACAGGCCGCCTTTTTGATTTCGCACCCACAACCGAATTCAATGGTCATCTCATCGTCATCCAAATCCCGCAGGTCGCACACGGCGCCGTCAGATAAAGAAGGGAGAAAGTTGGATTCCTTTGGCCGACGTTTTTATTCTTCCGGAGCATTAGCCATCAAGCAATCTACTTACCTCGCTTGTATGAGCCGTTATCAATATTCGTTATGGGATCAGTTTACAGATCTTCTCTCTCATCTCCCTGAGGACAAGCAACGACAGGCTGCATCGCTACATAAGGAGGGCTTGTTAGTGGCTAAACAGCAACTAACTACATCTAAACATGTCTTAGAAGCTTCATCAAGAACCTTAGCTTCTGCAGTCA
>NW_015263861.1:0-424 GCF_001447785.1 Gekko japonicus
GCTCGTCATAATCTTACACATACCAACAAAAGAACTGGACAAAAAGGAAACAAATTGGAAAACAAGAAACTAATATACTTTGAATCTAAAAATCTACTAAAAACAAATTCCAAAAGTCCTTCCTGCAAAAAACAAAAAAGACGCGCAAAAAGATTATACACAAATATGGCAATTCTGCCTCTTGGGAAAAGGACCAGACACACAGCAGAGTTAAAGCACTGTTAAAATAACACAGTAACTAGAAATATTTCATTAGATTACATTATTAAGTAAATAACTAGAGCAGGGATTGGCAACAGGAAACAATGGACCAGACCCAGCCCTCATGGACATTTTTTCTGGCTTCCCTGGCAGTACTATCAAAGTTTAGTCAAGGTGTGGCAAAAAAAAATTAAAAAAGAAGAATTTGACCCATTTCATTCAT
>NW_015263862.1:0-424 GCF_001447785.1 Gekko japonicus
TCGCTATGATAGTAATCTCTGAATAATGAATGGGAACACTGGTTCCTGTTTCTCCAAAAAGTACCAAACACTGAGGTCCATTTGCATCATGACCCCGATTTGTCAGTTTTGTACATGATGTGATATGGCAAAAAACTTTGGATTCATTAACTCTCACCTCTTCCAAGTACAGAATCTTTACTGTGTGCAGCAACCAAGGTGCACAAACATGTGATCCCCATTTTCATAGCAGATCAATTGAGCTGGTGCCGTAATTTCAGTGTGTGTGCTGATCTAACTACATGCTATATGTTCCTGTGTCCTGGTGATCAGATGTGCAGTGAGTAGTGTACTCAGAACCAAATTCCCGGGTGGTGCAGGGGGCAATTCAGATTGGGACCATGGCACATAGGGAGAAACAGCTTAATCCAGAGGAGGAGGAAAA
>NW_015263863.1:0-424 GCF_001447785.1 Gekko japonicus
TTTCTTTGAAGAGAGAAGCTCTTTGGGAAGCATTTGAAAATGATTCCCTCTAAACAAATCAGAGAAATTGGCAAGAGAAACAAACTGCTTGGGGACCCCATGTAATCAATACAACTAATTTAGGTCCTGTAGAATTTGCTTAATTGATTGATCTCGAAACCAGCTCCCTGAATTTGACAGTGTTGGGGAGGGCCGTATTGCAGGTATTAACATTTTGTTCTGCTGAATTCTTCGTTTGGTTCTCTCCCTGTTTTAAGGCATGTGCAGTCTTTTTTTTGCCCTTGCCCCCATAGGGCCACACAGTCACGGGACACTGCTGGATGATACATTTTGAAGCTAGGTTCTCCAAGTCCGTGTTTGGAAATTCCTAAGATTTGGGAGTGGCGACTCAGGAAGTTGGGGTTTGAGGAGGGGAGGGACCTCA
>NW_015263864.1:0-424 GCF_001447785.1 Gekko japonicus
TTGTGGATAAAATCTTGTCGCTCCACCAGGACTTGCCAGCCATGATTGATGTAGTAAGTGAACTGGAGGCCCCGTGGCCATCTTCTGGTCCTATTTTGGACCATTTCAGCCGGCTCTCCCGGGATGAGGTGGACAGGATCCCTGGATGCTATGAAGATCACCACCTGCCCCCTTGACCCGTGTCCATCATGGCTGGTGGAGGCTGTGGCGATGGAATACGGGCCCCCGGGACCTTCCCAGGGGCTTTAAAGGAGGCGATGAAGAGACCACTCTTTAAAAAGCCATCCTTGGATCCTTTGAATCTAGCCAACCACCACCCAGTGTCAAACCTCCCGTTCCTGGGTAAGGTCGTTGAGAGAGCGATAGCGGAACAGTTCCCGGGCTTCCTGGATGACTCCTTGTAATGATTTCATGTTTTGGTGTG
>NW_015263865.1:0-424 GCF_001447785.1 Gekko japonicus
AATGAAGACATTTCCTAAATGCTCAAGTCCTCTTCGAATAGAACAACAGAGCCCTCCTTAAGTCGAACATGTGCAGCATACATTCAGCTTGTCATGATGGTGAAGGGAAAATCACTGGGAGTATAATCTCCTGTGATAGATGAAATTTAGATACTACCTTTGGTAAGACATTAAAACTGGCCGAGCACCACCCATTCATCAAAAAAACTTGAAGGGGGTACCAAACTGGGAGTAGCCAGCTCACTAACCCTCCTAGCAGACGTAATAGTCTCTGAGAAGCAAATTTTACAGTTCCGCAGTGTCTGCGAGACAGAGCTCTTCCACCAAGTTTTTGACTAAGGAGCTGCACTATACACCGAGGAGTGCCCTGTGCCCTGGCTCCACCATTTTTTCTCTCCAGCCTGTGCCCACCACACAATAAGTC
>NW_015263866.1:0-424 GCF_001447785.1 Gekko japonicus
TGCTTGCGTGTCAGCAGGGGTATAAAAGAGTTGCTTGGTTTGCAGGTGTTGGCCTTGCTCTGCTCTGCTTTCATTGCAATAAATTCTAATTTTTTTATCCTCCTCACCCGGACTTTGCCTGGGTGTCTTTATTGGGCAAAGGCACTCGGACCACACATTTGTGGAACACCACGAACGGTGACTGGAAGGAGTTCACAGACTGGACCTCTCCAACTTTTTTCTCCCTCTTGCAACCTGCTGCACCTCTTCCCCAAAAGGCTGGAGGATTCTTGGAGAGCGGGATGTAGCGGGGGGAATGGTGCCAAACGGAAGGAAATTGGCAGAGAGTTCCCCTCCCCTCTTCTGGGAGAGGTCAGGAGTGATTTCTGCCCATCCCACCATTATGCTGTAGCCCCCCAGGGGAAGCTTGGGGGTCCTCAGTCAT
>NW_015263867.1:0-424 GCF_001447785.1 Gekko japonicus
ATTTTAAACAAACCCCAGCAAGAGCGGAGCAGCAAAGCTCCAACATCTGCTCTCACACAAAAGGGTTGTTCCAGTAAATGCAAATTGCTTCAGCTCTTGAAAGAAATTAGACAGCCCCGTGCTTAACTCTGATACGCTTCCAGTTGCCTGACCTCCAAGGGAGGTCATGGGCCATTTTTGCAGATAATATTAGAAGTTCAGAGTCCTCCCGCTGGAGGAATGTTTCATCTCCATTTTACAGAAGAGGAAAGGCGAGAGAAAGTAACTGACGCTCCCATACCAGCATGCTTTATGGGAAAGATGGGGTTCGGGAGGCTATTTACTTATACAAGAAAAAGTGAACATTGGTTAACATCTGGGTATGGCCTTACTCTAGCCCTGGCCTGGACAGACCTGGCTACCCTGATCTCATCAGATCTTGGAA
>NW_015263868.1:0-424 GCF_001447785.1 Gekko japonicus
CAGCTTAGAGGGAGCATTGGTCGGGACCATATTTGGGGGAAAGAGAGAAAGAGAAGGACACACATGCAGAAAGGATCAAAAATATATTTTTTTAAAACCCAAATGCCCTATGTTTGTAAGCTGGACTTAAATATGGATTTAAGAGGTTGAAGGACATTATTCATTAAGGTCATTTTCCAGTTAACAATGGCCGCTACATGTCCAATATATTTGAATTTCTGCCTGTACTGATGACCTATGCACTATTTTTATCTTTGATGTCACAAGGCTCTCACTTCACCTCTAAGAGCTGCACCCTCTGAAGGGTTTTCGTTTCACTGGGAGCTCTTACAGCTTTATCGGTTCCCCTCCTCCCGTAGCTGAAATCATAACCACTGATTTTGTCATGTGATGTAATGAAGGGTACAATCAGATCGGCCACATT
>NW_015263869.1:0-424 GCF_001447785.1 Gekko japonicus
AGCTCCTGAACCTCTTCTTCTACGAAATGCCCATGATTCTGGGTATATGCTTTCGTGTGCATACACATTTCATCAGCTACCTTGCCACGGCAAACTTTTCTTCCGACCACTTGGCCAAAATACGGTACCCGTCAGGGGACAGTGCAGTGTAGCAGCCTGAAATATTGTGCTGCTTGCTGCCTTTTGATCACCAAGGATTGCCTTGAAGTCAAGTACTGAAACTGTCCTTTTCCCTCCCCCTCCCCTTTTTAATTTGCAGGCAGAGAACCAAACGGAGAGCAGCCTGCTGCAGTTGAGGTAAGATCGGTGAGTTTAAATAAATCGAGTTGCGGATAGTGAAAAAGCGCTTTTGCTGCTGATGCAAGGACATTGCCCTTGTTGTCAGGTGGCCATAATGCTTATTTGGTGGATTTGTGCATGGGCA
>NW_015263870.1:0-424 GCF_001447785.1 Gekko japonicus
CTCCTCTTCCTCCTCCTCCTTCTTCCCAAAGACAGATATGACTATCACTGCAATAAATAGTTTTCTAACACAAGAACATAAGAAGAGCCATATTGGATCAGACCAAAGGCCTGTTCACACAATGGTCAGTCAGCCAACTCTAGGAAGCCCACAAACAGGAACACTGCAACAGCATCATCCTGGCTGTGCTCCCCAGTAACTGATTTAAAGAAGCATACTACCTCTGGAACTGAAGGGAATAGATATTAATCATGACTAGTAGCTATGGGTAGCCCAGTCATCCATATATTGGTCCACTCCTTTTTTAAAGCCTTCCAAGTTGGCAGCCACAGCCAAATCCTGTGGCAGTGAGTTCTACAAATTTACTAGATACTGTCTGAAGAAATACTTATTTTTGTCTGTCCTGAATTTCCCACCTTTCAGC
>NW_015263871.1:0-424 GCF_001447785.1 Gekko japonicus
GGTTATCAACACTGGTCACCTCTTAGCCAGTAAAGCCTCTCTGGAGGGTAGCAGCACATAGTGAGTGCTCCCTGATATTTTGCTGCTTGTCCTTCACTGGAAAATCACTACACTGGGTATGGGTAGAAGTTTACTGCTGACATCCAAATTACATGTGGATGAACTTAGAAAGGAAATTCCATTGGCTATCATTTTGCCAGCTTTCTTTATTGTGTCTCATAAATGGTACTACTTTCCTTGCTGTATTACTTCCCTTTTCAACTTTTGAGCTTCAAATATAAATAAATAAATACACTTGAGACACATACGTACTATGCCTGTTGTCATTTACATCATTGATCCCCATTTTTTCATCATCATCGATTTATTCAGCTTATATGACCTTTCAAAGGCTGGTTCACACCGGTGAAAGATCCATGTAGTG
>NW_015263872.1:0-424 GCF_001447785.1 Gekko japonicus
TTCAAACTAAGCTTGAATAGTTAGAAGAACATCATCTCAATGTTTCTGTATTATCAGCAACTTGTTGAGTTTTGCAATCCATGTAAATTCTGCAAATGAAATTTGTTTACACAATTTCTTTTATTTTTCATAATTCTACTTGTTATTGGGATGTTAGAATGATGTATCTGCAGAGCACTGAAAGTTCCGCTTTTGGCCCCTGGAATTCGTGAGCCCTCTCTGTGGCTTCTGAGTTTCCAACAAGTTTGGCACTCATACTTTCAAGCAAAACTTCACAACCATAATTAATAGGAACTGAAAAGGACAGTTGAGTTTCCTGTGAGTTTGAGTTCTGTGGCTGGTGCCACACTTCCGCATAATTGCAACAAATCTTTCCATCACAGATACAAACTGGTTTGTGGCAACAACAGAATTGATTCTGTGG
>NW_015263873.1:0-424 GCF_001447785.1 Gekko japonicus
ACTAGTTAACTACACCGGTTAACCCCAACAGTTGCTGGTGAAACAACATGCTTTCAGTCTGCACAGGCGGTCAGATCTCTGGGCAACACCAACTTCCTAAAACCACTTGGTAGGCACCAGAAAAGGTGCTGGTGGGTGTCACAGAGCTCAAGGGTGCCATGCTGGGGACTCCTGCAAGACACTATGGGTTTGGCATCATATGATATAACTCACTGGCAGCAGATTCCAGTCAAACCTAGCAGAGAATATAGCTCTGATTGCCAGAAAAGGACAGTGGTAATATTGTGCTTGCATAAGCCTGGAGGGGAGAAAACCATGTTCTACCAAAGCAGAAAAGCAAAAACAGGTTTAATTTCCATTAATAACAGCCTTCTTCTTTCATAACATACAAATAAATCTTACAAATAAATCTTATGTCTGTTTA
>NW_015263874.1:0-424 GCF_001447785.1 Gekko japonicus
TGTCCGTCTTGAATCTACTGCCCATCAGCCTCATTGGAAGCCCTCAATTGCTAGTATTTTGGGAGAGTGACTTCTCTTTGCCAACTCTCTCCATCCCGCACGTAATTTTATAAGCCTCAATTGTGTCCCACTGGAGGTGTAATCGATGGGACACGAGTCCTAGAACCAAAGGCACAGCTGGCTGTTTTCAGTTAAGAAGTGGGTCCCTCCTTTGTGTCTCTCCTGCTACTGGCCTTGTGCACCTTTCCCCTCTGCCAATTCACCTTCCACCTTCCCTTCTGATCCGCCCTTTTGCTCCTGCAAGAAGTCAGCCAAAAGCAACCTCAAGTCCCTCTGCTTCCCCTGCGGCACTCGAGTCATCCCATCGGTTAATGCCAAATATTCCACCATCACTTCCATTTGTTCAGTTATTTACTCAGTTTAT
>NW_015263875.1:0-424 GCF_001447785.1 Gekko japonicus
TTAACCACTACACCAAACTGGCAAAAGAAAATAGGCCAGTATTTTTTTTCAGTTGATCAGAACAGAGATCTGATTCTGCCTTCCAGTATTCTGTCCAATGAGACCCACTAATTAGGATAATTACTGAAGGCTGCCAGTCTAATTGGGGTGGGTATAGTTGGGTTGGGGGGAGGCCACTGCCAGAAAAGGGGATGCTGTTTCCCATCCCCTATTGTTTAGGACCAAAGCAGACATTATGCTGGGAAACCCATCACTGGATCTTTCCAGCAGTTTTTAACAGAACAGTAGCTGCAGCACAATTCAGATCAGGAAATCTTACGTGGTTTTGACAATCCAACCTGAGCCCTCCCATGCTGTTATTAGCCCTGGAAAAGTTTTAAAAGAAAAAATGGGTAACGACAGTTATTTCCCCTTTTCAGGGCAT
>NW_015263876.1:0-424 GCF_001447785.1 Gekko japonicus
TAGTCTGGAGATGAGCTGTAATTCCAGACTCCCACCTGGAGACTGTATGAATGCTCTTCTCCGAGGATTTCTCATTTTACTATCAGAAAATGGCTGCCTCCTCATTTGAAGGTGGAGGCAACAAAGAGATGGTACAACATTTCATTGTGGGCTTTGGTAGCCATGAGATTTCTCCACCTGAAAGAGTCCCTGAATGGCCAGTTTTTCTTTCCCTCCCAGATACCTGGAGAAGGATATATGACTGACAGGCCTGGTCAGTGGAATCTTATAGACCCATTGACCAGTTAGAGATTCAGAGCCATAACGACAGCTACCAAAAGGTAAAACAAAGATTAGCTGATTGCAATGCTGAGAATATTCCACCCTCTAGACATTCTGGTGAAGGATAGTAAGGATACAGGTAGGAAGGGACTAGAGATAGCCT
>NW_015263877.1:0-424 GCF_001447785.1 Gekko japonicus
CAGCAGCTCTCCAAGGTGTCAGATATGGGACTTTCCTATCACCTCCTTACTACCTGATCCTTTTAAAGCTGGAGGATTGAACCCGCCTATGTGGTTGACTGACGTAGCCCTGATCTCGAGACTGGGATCCTAAGGTGGGGGGCGGGGGCGGGGAATTTCTCCTAGATGTGTTTCCTCTGCTGCCAAGATGCCAGAGAGTGGGCAGAGAGACCCATGCAGAGCCCTTGGCGCCTTAACGCCAGCCTCCTTTGCCACACACACTTTCCTCCTGCTCTAATGTGAGAGGAGGAGAGAACAACATCAAGTTAATCGCATATTAAAACAGAGCGCTTTTATCTACAGCAACCCTAGAGGGAGAGAATGCTGGAAAAGTAGATTGGAGCCTCCATAGGGAATGATTTTATGATGCTTCAGGCAGAAGAGC
>NW_015263878.1:0-424 GCF_001447785.1 Gekko japonicus
TTCCACTAAAATTAGATCAGTCTTGCTACTATTGTAAAGAAACCATCACATTCATGTCCCATTTCCAATTTTCATCAGCTCCAGGCATGCTTTGGTCCCTTGTTCAACTTAAGTAATGATGTGCAACTGGAACTTCACTAATCAAAATTTGATCCAGATTGCACACATTCTTTAATATTATCAATGCTCTGACCCAAACAATTATTTATCAAGAACAATTGGAAATCTTCTGATCTGAACGCTAATTTGATTTCTGCTGTTTGGTTTCATTTTCCCAGGAGGTGTATGACTGGAGATGCAATGAGGGAAATTGTCACCTAGCAGACATGTGTATGACAGGGATGTTGTCCAACCAGAACACTTAGCCCAACAAGACTAATAGGACTCTGTGTACATAAGAACATAAGAATAGCCTGCTGGATCA
>NW_015263879.1:0-424 GCF_001447785.1 Gekko japonicus
TCTTCTCTTCTTTTGGGAAGGGTGGACTGAGGCTGGAGAGCATGGTTGCCCCAAGGAGGGTCAATTTTCACCTCTTTCCAAGCTCTCTGAACAGTTGCTGAAAGCGGACAGCACAGTTTGCATGGCATGATCTTTTTCACAGAACGCACATCCCTTATTCGGCTTGCCCCTAGATAATATGGATCAGCCAGCATCAGAGAAAAGCATGCGGGGCTAATTAATTACAGTAGATTCACTTTCGAAGGCGTTAAAACCTTACCTATGTTTTCTCCAGCACCAAGATCTTGGTGGGAAGCTGAAGAGCAGTAGTACAAGAACATCTGCCTAAGCTGAAAGGTTTTATAGTGTCATGTTTTGGGACTCTTCCCAACAGCCTTTTGCAGAGGGAATTTAAATTCTTTCCATTGTTGTGTACAGATGGTTC
>NW_015263880.1:0-424 GCF_001447785.1 Gekko japonicus
TTAACCACTACACCAAACTGGCCGTGAAGAAGATCATCAAGGATCGCAAAATTGTTACAACGCTTGCCAAAAGAACAAATCCTGCTCAGCTTTTCTTTTTTTAAAAAAACAAAAGAAGTCACAAACACCTAATACATTCAGTTATTAAACTGGACCATATAATGGGCCATAATTTATACCAAGACTCTGGAGGTTAAAATACAAGATTCAAGAGGAGCTCTCGATCACCCAGAGAGTCATAATTCTCCAGGTGTGCTCAGACATGGGACACTACGCGGATGTCTTCCTTGTTGATACATGGAAGCCATAGGCGTCTGAGAGTCCGGAAACAGAAAGGACATTAAAGCGCTCCAGATAAATTAGCGAAATGTTATCCTAATCTACCTGATAACCAATTGGAAATGTAAAAAGACTGTAGGCTCAT
>NW_015263881.1:0-424 GCF_001447785.1 Gekko japonicus
TTACAGGGCTGCTATGCTCGTCCCTTCTTCCAAGTTCACTGTTGCTGAAGCCATGAGCCTCATCCTCCCCTGATGCCTCTGAGACATTATGCTCCAGCCGGCTGCATGGTCTAGTTTTCGCATGCTTGCTGGGGGGAGGAGGGGATGCCAAGCCTGATGAGTCCCTGGAATGAGCAGGGAATGCCTCCCCCTCCTGTTCTCCCACCTGACTGTTCTCCCACCTGACGTTCAATTTACTCATCTTCAATTATGTCATCATTATACAGTGGCACAGTTGGTACTGGTACCACTGATGTATACATGAATGAAAGAACCCCAGTGGTTAAATAGATATAGCAGTAGCTAAGTGTTTAATTAGAACTTTCCAAAAATTGGTTACAGTTACTTTCAAATGTTTGTAAAGCTTAGCTTTTTCATAAGCAAA
>NW_015263882.1:0-424 GCF_001447785.1 Gekko japonicus
CCCCGCCTGACGCCTCCTGGGCTCTCCTGCCCCCGGCCCGCCTGATTTGGTGCGGAGCTGTCAAACCGGGTGACGTGAAGAGAGAAGGAACAAGCTTGCTCAGGTCCTCCCAAGGAAGGAGAGCAAGAGGGAAGAGGAGGAAGCCACCCGACCGGCCGAGAGGAGGAGGCAGAGATCTGCGAAGGGAAAAGCCAACCCAGGAGGAGAGTGGGGGGCTCCGGGGGTGTGTGTGTTCGCTGGGAAATAAAACAGCCATCTAGTTAGCTATTAAAAGAAAGAAAAAGGAAGCAGGAAAACCTTAGGAAAATAAAGACTCTTGGATCTGCTGTTGAAATGCCTAAGATTCAGAGAGGTGTTCTACAGGAGGTGATGGACTAGAAAGTACAGGGTGGCCAGGTGGACCTCCGGAGCAAACCCCCTCCTG
>NW_015263883.1:0-424 GCF_001447785.1 Gekko japonicus
TAGTTGGTTATAGCAGGCTTAACACTCTTAGCTGGTGGATACCTCTATCAGTTTTTAAAATTTAGTCCACATATTTTCTTGCAAGTGTAGCAATCTCTCAAACCATTGCACTAGCCCTACAAATTTGTGAAAGCACTGCATGGTCAATTTGAGGGTATTTTATGTCTCTTAAGAAAACAACTTTGGAGGTATAAACTGGGGTACAACATTTTTAAGTAAATAAAAATGCAGTATATGAAAACTTCAGCACATGTAGACTTTCCAGCATCTATTGCTGCTTTTCTAAATTGTGGCTGTTGTAAAGAAACCAATAAGGCTATTATATATTTAACCTTCCTCTTCCAATCCCCGAAATTCCTTTTCTTTTTCTTTTTGGTGAGTAGTATGTTTCTCTCTGTGTGTATTCCTGGAAGTCATGGTTGAC
>NW_015263884.1:0-424 GCF_001447785.1 Gekko japonicus
AGGGCTTAGGGGCCTTTTGGCACCACTGCGACAAGCTCCTATGTATCTTCCCATAAATGGAATCCCATAGTACCCTTCTGTTCATGGAAGGCACCAGTGGATCTAGCTTCTCATTAACATCCTGGGGAAACACGCTGTGATTCCACACTCTGTGCCACCTGTTCACACAGTGAAGCGGACTTCGGTGTTGTCCAGCAACGTTAATGGAGCATTCTCCACAGGAGTAAGAAATTCCTCTTGTGTGAGGCAAATGCAAGTGTGTGTCGTGTGAATGATAGGACACAACTGTGCGTTCAAGGGGCACATCTCTGTCTTCCCGTAACATGCTACGCTTGTTTTTGAGGTGACTTTACTCGTAGGCTTTGATAATGGAACTACCTGTTAATGTTTACTGGGATATTGCAGCCTATTTCTGCTTGTCAAG
>NW_015263885.1:0-424 GCF_001447785.1 Gekko japonicus
CTTTGTCTACAGAGAGACGCTGCTGGGAGCCATTCTGCAGTGGGAAGGCCAGCACAAAGCGCCGCATTCTTAAGGAAACCCTGTGCCATTAGCTAGCCCTACGCTAGAGTGAGGCTCACGGCCACCGGCACTCTAGGTGCTGTGGCCTGAAGGCTGCAGATTGTCTAATGAGCAAGAAGCCCCCCGCAAAGCCTGATGCTGGGTCGCATCAATTGCATGGGGCGTTGCTGTTCTAGATGGATATGGTCCTGAAAGGCACTCTTCAGGGCATAACAACATGGGACTTCCTTTCTCATAGACCTGCTCCCTTCGTTTATTCCATTCTTAATCCAGCCCACGGCTGGCTCATAAACTCTACCACCTCACCTGCACCAGATGAAAAGGGAAAATTGATATGCGGGAGTCACCTGCGTATTGGTCACCC
>NW_015263886.1:0-424 GCF_001447785.1 Gekko japonicus
TATGTTAAGCAAGTTTGTCCACCCCTGCCAAAAGGTATAATGGAGAATTGATATGGAGGTATCTGGGGCTCTGTGGGGGCTGTTTTTTGAGACAGAGACAGCAAATTTGAAGCATAGCTGCCAGTGCCTCTCCACAGCCCCCCCCCCATTTCAAAAAGAGTAGGGGTCCAATTCTATGGGCCCCAGAAGAAGATGCCCATCCTACATTTGTTTCCAATGGAGGGAAAAAGGCATTTAAAGGGCTCACAGTCCCTTTAAATGTCTTCTCTTCTCTGAGCCATGGCTTCACCCAGAAAGTATGTAAAGGGACTGCAAGCCCTTTAAACACCCTTTAACGCCAGCTATCTGGTGGCCCCAAACAATCCTGAATATTTTTGGGGATTTTTTGCACTTGGTCATATCAGATAGCTGGATAAATACCCTG
>NW_015263887.1:0-423 GCF_001447785.1 Gekko japonicus
AAAAAAAGCAGGTGCTATTCTGTTGCTTATTGTGCAGAGCCCTATTGAGAGAACAATGGAAACCTACCCACCCCACCCCCTGCCATCCTAATGCAGTTGGTACATGGAACCCTTTACAAAATACACTTCAAATAATGCATAATGTTTGAAGAAGGAAAAAATAAGGAAAGAGGGGAAATAGTGCACAAAACGCACAGCAAAAGTGGATTACTAAAAAGATCTGGAAAATAGAAATGTTTGTATATGCTTTTTCAAGGCAGAAACTGACATGACTGGAGGGGGTGTTCCCACGTTCCCAGAGTCATGTGTCACTTCACTGAATAGCCTTCCATTGCTCATGTGCCAAAAGTGGGTCTGTCCATGATAAAGCAAAATTGGACTGCCACTGCAAACGGCATACTTGTTTTGAGCTGCCCACCCCCC
>NW_015263888.1:0-424 GCF_001447785.1 Gekko japonicus
GCTCACAGGCTCAAAAAGGTTGGGGGGGGGGACCCCCTGTGGTAGGGATTAAATTCTCAATGTTCAGTCTTTTCTCGGGTGGTTTGTAAATGGTACTGGTATGGAAGAAGGGAGGGTGTGCGGATTGTTAATCCTTGGAGGTCAGAGCACCTTACAGCCGTGACTCCTTGCCGTGTGAAACCTAGGTACAATAAAGGATTGTGTGTCTGTGTTGGACAAACGGAACAATTCCGTTGTGTGCATCGCAGCAACTTGGGGGTAGCCTGATTCCCTCCTGTGCGTAATCTCTGAGCCATGGTATGAAGTCCTGATTCTCTTCCCACCCTTTGCATATGCATCACAATACATATGAGCCTGGGTGTAGGCCGCAGGTAGTGTAAGATGGTGCATTATACCGGAATCCTGCAATGTGACCTTCCAGATT
>NW_015263889.1:0-423 GCF_001447785.1 Gekko japonicus
GCAAGGTCATTTTATTTGCCAGGGCTTTTCTTGGGATAGAGACAGCCGGCATGTTTTGCTGGGAGGGGGTTATCTGGGGATGCATTTGGCATGTTTCAAATTGTGGCTTCTGAGCCACCTTTAGCCATGAGGAAAGGAGTAAACGAAATATAATAAATATAAGGAGCAATATTTGGTAAGTAAATTGCAGGAAAAACATCCCACAATTTTTCTGATCAGTGATTCTGGCAATATTAGGCTGCAATCCTAGGCAAAAATACTGGAGTCAGCTCAACTGACACTTTGGGTATACTTCTGCACAGAATCCAACTATTTCCCTCAGTCAAACTCTCCCAGATGAAAATAAAGTCTATTGTTAAGACTTAAACTATAAAAACAAATATTGCTAGGAGGACTGAAACTAAAGTCACTAGTTATATGCTT
>NW_015263890.1:0-423 GCF_001447785.1 Gekko japonicus
GGGCAGTTTGGCTGTTTCTAGCCAGAGCCTCTTTGGAATACACGTTTTTGTGCCTGCAGGGTTTATTCTTCCTTATTTTTTTAATCCTCCTACCTAGATCATGGCTTTCTTATGCCTTTCACTTGTCTGTCCCAAATTATTTTGGGAGTGTTTTTATTGACTCAGCTAAATGCGCAGTCCGCCCCTGTTGCGAGTGGTAGATTACTGGGAACCTCTTTTTCAGAGCATGTGTGTGACTGCTCTTTAGGGAAAGTTGGAACATTGGTGCATATTTTATTGGGGTGTCCCTTGTATGCAACTCTTAGGAATCAATTTTTAATGTACTGTTTGGATTTCATTTCCTTTTGACCTCACTCAAAGATACATCTCACTCCTTTTATCTGAGAGATCCCCTAATGCTACCCTTGCTGTTGCTAATTTTTT
>NW_015263891.1:0-423 GCF_001447785.1 Gekko japonicus
GTGTGACTGGCCCAGAGTCACGAATCAGCTTCTAGGGCACAGTGTGAATTTCCCCCCAGTATTACTCCTCTCTCCCTGCCCAGCCAGGATCTATTGGAACACTCTTGCTCTGTCTTGCCAGAAGTATATAAATCGCCGTGCCTCTTCCAAACATCTCAGGCTCTGCTCCGTCCTCTGAAAGGTTGCTGACTTAAAAGACTCCAGGACGGCCACAGCCACTTGCTCTCACACTCAGATGGGAAGGATCCTCTAACTTCTCCAATTTTGTTTTAAAGCAGACCTTCAAACATGCAATGTAAGATTTTACTCACTGATATGGTCATAGTTCCAGATGTAGCTGATTAACACATAGCCGGTTAGCAGCATCGCGATACCCCCGATGCCGCCTTTCTTCACATCGATGTACTTACTGTAAAATCGGTT
>NW_015263892.1:0-424 GCF_001447785.1 Gekko japonicus
CCTGAATCGGAGTTCAGGGAAGACAGCAAGCGCTCCATCCTGGTTCCTGGAAAACCATTTTGTTGCTTTGTCTGAGCTTGTCAGAAGGACTCCGGCGAGGGTGTTGCAACTCGGGAGGCGGAGAAGTAGCTAAAAATCAGAGAGAGCCTCTCGTCTTCCTCGGCAGCCTAAACCATTGCTAACCCGCTAATGGAGTCCGTCACTTCTGCAGAAGTTGCCTTCAACTCTGTTACAGACCTGATCTGGTACTTGTGTCTTCTTAAGTGTTATGGAGAAGGAACCTGGTTTGGCATGGGAGGTGCTGCGCAATTCCATTTCCCGTTTGTGGCATTTCCTTTTGTCTCATAAACAATTTAGCAGAGAAACTGAGTTTATACTAAATGGTTAGGCCTCACATGAAGTACTGTGTCCAGTTTTGGGCACC
>NW_015263893.1:0-423 GCF_001447785.1 Gekko japonicus
TTTTTTTACAAAATTCTCCAAAGGTGAACCCAAACAGATCACAGACAACTTTTTAAAGAAAACGGCTGCAGAGTGTACATTGTTTGTACTTGAGTGTTGCACATGTGCAAACAGATCACTGCGATGCACCATTGAAGACCCTGGGATTTTACGAAGATTATCCATAACTCTACCTATACAGATCTGTTCACCAACCCCCAGGATAACTTTTATTCTACTACAGAGACATGATGTGGAGATAAGGAAAGGAAGAAAAATGAGCACTTCCGTTATTTTACCATCATAAATTATTATCAGTGTCCCTGATACTGCAATACTATTTGTTCTGTAGACATTTTAGACTCAGCGATAATGCTGATGAAATCTAGGCATTGTACAGGAATATATTAAGAAGAAGAGCCCAGTAGCGCCTTAAAGACTAAC
>NW_015263894.1:0-424 GCF_001447785.1 Gekko japonicus
TTCTTCCACCTATGGTTGTAGTGAGGCACTGTAGGCATTGGTGGGGTGCAATGGAGTTGCTGAGGACTCTTGTTATGCTCTCCACACTTTGGAGTTGGGTCTTTTTTATATGTATTTCCCCTCTACTGAGCAAGCCTAGGATATGGGCTAATGGTGCTAGTGCTGCACAAGCGTCAGCAATGTACTTGCACCCAAGACTCCCCAGATTTGGGCTCTCCAGATTGTGATCTGCAATTTTGCACCTTTGCAGATACCCTGAGACACAGGTAATTTATCATTTCCCCATTATGTATGAAAAACTGGCCCTGCTTGACACTTGCCCAAAGCCACCTACATTGTTCTTGGCTCAGGAAGTATTATAACCCAGATCACCACATTCCTTAGGCAATGTTTTGCACAAAGAACATAAGAACATAAGAGATGC
>NW_015263895.1:0-423 GCF_001447785.1 Gekko japonicus
GGGTAAGAATTGCTAAAGACTCATGCTTCCTCTTTTCATGTTCCAGATGGTAAAGATGACGAATTCACACCACATTCCCTGATGCTAGATACGCGAACCGCCTCTATATGCATCTGTAGTTTACACATCTTTACATGCAGTCAGGTGCCCAACATTAAAAAAGAAGCAGAGACAACAGGGAAGTTGCAGTTTCTGTCCTTCCCTCATTGTCCTATATTTTTAGCGCCTTAAGTTCCTCTCTGGTTTCAGGTTCCTAAAAATAATTGATTCTCTTTACTGCTTCGATCTCTTTCATGCCTTTACCACTGTATCTAATGTCAAACCCCAATTTTCAGAAACAAGGTAGGTAAGCTGGGTGGGGTGGAAGAAAAGTAATCAGGAAAGGGAAGAGGTTATGGGGCTGCTAGGGGAGAGAAAGAGGAA
>NW_015263896.1:0-423 GCF_001447785.1 Gekko japonicus
GACTGCAAGAGAAAAAAAATAAGGTGCTCTTGCAGATGCTATCTCCGGCTTACCCAATGCCAGCAAGACTTTCAGGTGCTTTCTGGTCTGCTACTACAATGCCTACTGGTTGTGTGAATAGGAATGAGTACCAGGAGAACGTGTGGCTTGACTAATCTGGAGGAGCAGAAAATACTGTTTTGTGGAGATGCCCTGGTTGGACACTGGCTCTCTGTTTCCACCTTTGCAAAGTCGATGGGGATAAATGGATCCTCATCATTCGGCAGGGCCAGTTCCAAGTTTTGGGGCCCCCGGGCACAGAGTTCCCAAGGCCCCCTATCCTCTTCTACCCACCAGGCCCCCCTATATGCCCCACCTTCCCTTCCTCCCACTTGCCTGTGTGCCTTTTCCCCTGACCAATCCACATGCAAAAGAACCTCCTCA
>NW_015263897.1:0-424 GCF_001447785.1 Gekko japonicus
GACCCAGCAGGGCTCTTCTGATGTTCCTTCCCATCAGGCTGGGTACCGACATCTCTATGCTGTATCTTTAGACAAAGCAGGAGGAGAAAGGGTTGCTTGGGGAAATGGTTAAAAACGCCCTTTCCCCAATTTATAGTGACTCCCCTTCTTCCATTGCTCTGCAGCTGTTTTGTCAGGGGACCAGGATTCTCACTCGGGTCTCCATCAAAAGGTCAAGCGTCGCTCCGGGATATCTTGACCGCTCCAGCTCAAGAGATGCTACCCAGTGCTAATACTGTTAGTCAGGACGTCAGTTTTCCTTCCCTTACTGAAAGCATTCAGTTACCGGGAACCTACTTTGTTCCCATAGGCTGATGAGAGAGACTGCCTGGCCAGCTGCCCTGACTAACCCTCCGAGCAAACCATTCGCCCACCGTCTTGAAAC
>NW_015263898.1:0-423 GCF_001447785.1 Gekko japonicus
GAAACGACCCCTGGTCTCATCCATTTTAACAGATCTGATTCTGTCAACATCAGACTTCCAACAAGCTTTAAAAAGTTTCACCCCAGCATCTTTGAGAAATGTTAACCTTCATGAACCTCGGGACTTTGGCTGGGATAGGATTGGTGGCCTTAAGGAGGTCCAGCAGATATTAATAGATACTATCCAGTTACCTGTAAAGGTATTGTTCCTTTTTGAAACTATAATCTGTTACTTACCCTAATGTTGTGATTGCCATTTGTAGAGATTTGACTAGTTTTTCTTGTACCTGTATTCTGGTCCTTAGGTGTCAGTTGCTTAATTTAAAATGGAATCGTGCTTATGTGCAAGGGTTTTTTCTCTCATTCAAGATAGGCTTGAAGGAGTTTTAGGGGAGGGGCAGGAAAAACAATAGCAGCAGCAGCA
>NW_015263899.1:0-423 GCF_001447785.1 Gekko japonicus
TTCAAAGCGTCCAAGGATGGCAGAGCTTGCCGGGCAGTAGGGTGTGGATAAGTTGTCCACTGAGAAGCAGCCCCTGCAAAGGACCCCCCTTCTTTAGGGTGGGAGCCAGTTCACTGCCCGTGGCGATCTTTGCTTTCTGAAGCAGAAAAGCCCTGCAGCCACAACGGGCTGGCCAAAAGACAAAGCAGGGCAAAGGGCCGACGCCTGAACCCACACACTTCAGGGCAGAGCTGCCACCATGTTGAAAGAGGACACCACAAAACAAAGGCCAGCCCTGCAAGGCTGCATGCGGACAAGGTGGGTCTCAAAACAAGTTACTTTGGTAGCAGGAGCCAACTTGGGCCAAAGCACTGGAGTTGGATTGAAGTCACCCAAGTGCAAGAACACACCAAAAATATAATTAATGTGATTTATTACAAGCTT
>NW_015263900.1:0-423 GCF_001447785.1 Gekko japonicus
GGATTGACTCCATCAAGGAAGCCACGACCCGCGATTCGCAAGACCTGAGCCAGGCCACTAACAATAGGACGTTTGGGAGGCTGTGAATTCATAGGGTCTAGTCGGAAGCAGCTTCACAGCACTTAACACAGAGAAGCACTTGGTTTAACTACACTATTTCCCAGTTGCTTTCTCATTTTCTTTTTTGTCTCTCCCCCCCCCCGCATCTTTATTTCCCTTTTCACTAATTTTGAACATTTCTTTCCTGCATTTGTCAGATTAGACCGTAAAGCTGCAGGCAAGCCTCGGTGCTTATTACTGTTTAAGAAAGCACAGCAAACATAATAATAACAGAAACAATGCAATAATAGTGGCACTACAGCAGTGTGTGATAAAGTCTAAGATCCAATATTCAGCAGTATTTTAAGTGACGGCGATTCCTTT
>NW_015263901.1:0-423 GCF_001447785.1 Gekko japonicus
GTGGGGAGGGGTAAAGAAAGATGAGAGTAGCCAGAGATGAATGAAGTCACATGTATACAGGTTGGGTTACAGCTGGGGATGGTGATTTTGGGGTCAAACCAAAACTGGGGATAAGGATACATGAATTAAACCACAGGGGGTTGAGAGGCTGAGCTAGGGGATTCACAGAAAGGGGTGGATTTTGTGGAATGATCTAACGAAAGGGGCAGAGCCCCAGATATGACAGACTACAGTGGTTTAGTGAATACACAAATCACATGTCAGAACAGTATGTAAATATTTAAAATAGATAATAAAGCTGATTTGAAAACTTGAAACAATTCCAGTTCTTCCAGAAATAATAGTCTCTCCAATATGAAAAAGAATTTTGTGTAATTCAGGATCTCTAGCAAAACTAGAGAACTTGCAGTACTACCAATTACT
>NW_015263902.1:0-423 GCF_001447785.1 Gekko japonicus
TCTCTCTAGACAGAAGTTTCCGAGAAGTGATGCGCAGCCTCAAGGTGCCTTTCCGCACGTATGCTTGAACACTCCTGCTCCGGCAGCGCCCTTCTGCGCACACACAGCTAGCATGTCAAGATGGCGGTTGAGCGCACCTTTCCCCACGACATGCCATTTCCCATGCACAGGGTGCTGTTTTCCTGCCCACAGAGCATTCAACCACTCAAGCCCCATAGTCCGGGAAAAGTGTTACCCCTTGGAGATGGTCAGAGATAGAATTGCAGCTACATGCCAGCCCGCCGTAGCATCTGAGCTGTGAGGGAGTTAAAAAGTTATTGGGTGTTTGGGGCCTGCTCTTCCTTCCTCTCTCCTGTCTGGTCTGCAAAAAGGCAAATGATTGGTTAAAGTGCAACTTTAAATTAATTCATGCACACAGGTCAA
>NW_015263903.1:0-423 GCF_001447785.1 Gekko japonicus
TCTGGTGCCTCACCAAGCAGCTTTTCCCACCTTAGTGATTCACACATTGGCTGATAAGATGCTAAAACTCTCCTTTTTTGGTCACATCCCACTTCCTCCCCCCGTGAGTAAAAACAAAGCAAAGTAAACCAGACAGGAAACAAGGGTTCAGCGTAGCCAACCAGGTGGCTTTCAAGACGCAGAGAAATTGTTGATTTTCTTCTGCCTAACTGTCCACAGTGACTAACAGGTACCAGCTCCAAGCAGTTTCTAATCTCTAGTGTATGAAATGTGTAAATTGTTTGCCATGTTTCCTCAGTGCCCAGAGGAGCGGCATCCTATTTGGACACAACAGCAAACCGGCTCCATACATGACTCACCATTCCTTCTTCATGACTTTTAAGAGTATCAAACAAGCAAGGCTATAGTTTTGTAAAAGCACTG
>NW_015263904.1:0-423 GCF_001447785.1 Gekko japonicus
GCAAGCGGCGTATCAAAACATGATAAGAAGGCATGGCCGATTCGTCATTCTTTCTCTGTTACACTGGTTAATTCCACTGACAATAACTTATTCCAGATGAGATAGATCTGCTAAGAACACCAAGAGAAATCAATACAAAAATTACATTAAAACTGAGTTAAAGCTCTCGGCTTCCTGCCTTCCTTTTTCTCTCTCCCCCTCTGTCCCTGTCTGGCGTGGAAACTTAACAGTTGAGAAAATGGTGACACAACTAATTCAGTTTCTGACCACGAATACAGCACAATCCACTGGGGGAGGGAGGAAAAGAGGGCCAGAAAACCAATTAAAAATAGTTGGTCAACTATTTAAAAAATGCTTATAGCAGGATCAGTCCCTGGTAGGCCGAGCCCAATTAGTATCCTTGGTGCTTGGGGGGCAACAGTG
>NW_015263905.1:0-424 GCF_001447785.1 Gekko japonicus
TATTATAGAGCTGCAGCTCTAGTTTGGATCAGAGAATGGGTTCCTCTCGAAGATAAAGACTGTTGCAAATTGGACATGATTTGTTACTTGGATGGAATGCCTTTTTATGGTATGAGAAAGCAAATTCCCAAGAGTACTTTAAACAGCATTGGTTGAGAGCCTCTTTACTTAAAGTTTGGGACGGAATCCATAAAATCTTTTATACTAGAAGATTGAGACTAATAACACCATTAGAGGCCTTTACGCTGCCGAATGTTTATACAGGAGAAGAAATATTGAGGTATCAGGACATTTTGGACAGTAAGGACAATCTCAAGCTACCAGAACACTTGTCCTGGTGGCATAAAGCACAGCTGGAATCAACATATTTGAATGGGATTTAATTGTAAAATAACTGAACCGGAAAATGTTATGTTAACAGCAG
>NW_015263906.1:0-423 GCF_001447785.1 Gekko japonicus
AGTAAAATAAATCAAGATGCATCCTGAATGCAGCATGAAGCTGGCTTCAGGAGCCCTCCAGATGACTTGGACCCCAGGATTTTTGCTCCCCCCAGCCCCACCTTGGTGGCTCTGCATGGGGGCAGCTGTAGCATTGTAGCTAGGAAGGACTCCCCACCCCAGTTAAAAAGACTGTCCTTGCTTTAAGCTACCATTATATCTCTTGTAAGCACATGGTCATGCACAAAGCCATACTAACTGAAGAGGATTCCCCCCCTGAAAATCTCCTATTCTAAAAACAGACTTTAATTCTTTAAATGGAAAGTTATGTCATAAATTAAAAACTAGAGTTTTGGTGGGAGGGGAAACTCATATCAGTCCTTACATGGGATGGATAAAGAGTCCTTGCACAGGATGGATAAAGAGCAGGCCTCAGTTCCTGCC
>NW_015263907.1:0-423 GCF_001447785.1 Gekko japonicus
GTTGTCAATAGGAGCACCTCAGGATACCAGGTACATTAACTGACCATGGCCCAACATTCAAGGGCTTATGAAAACCACCCCTATCTTGGGAAAAAATTCAGTTACAACCAACAGAGGGTGCAGAGGCACTGGGATGATACGCCCTCTGGCACCTCTCACCGATTTACAATGGCTCTTTAACATAAAGAATGCAAAAAAGAAAATGCTTCCATCTGTTCCCAGGTTTCAGTGAGTCACATGAACACAGGAAGCTGCCTGGTAAACACATCAGACCACTGGCCTGTTAAGGTCAATGTAGTTTACTCTGATGGGCTACAGCTCTCCAGCATCTCAGGCAGAGACCTTTCACGTCAACTGCTGAAGGGCAGTGGGTTCAGGGCAGACAAAAGGAATGACTACTTTACACAGAGAGCGATTCAAATG
>NW_015263908.1:0-423 GCF_001447785.1 Gekko japonicus
CCCCCCCTCGAAAAGAGGCCAATTGCATGGCAGGGGGGCAAAGGATGGGGTTAGATAACACTGTTTAGCTGTCGCTTTGATGTCCACAGGCATCATCCTTCCTAGCTGACCAATGAAAACAAAAGAGCACTCTCTCAGGCTGCTGGAAATCCTATCCATTCTTCTCATCTCCTTTTGATATCCCAAGGGTTCTATACCCTGACCTCTGCACTGTGACACAAAGATCTCATTGGAGGTATTGCCAGCCCCATTAAAAATTCTTTCCAAATTTAGCTACTTGGCAAAGGATTTCTTTTTTGCTTTTTTTTACAAAGCCATTGTCTTTTAATGTTCGAGCTGGACTCAAAAAAAGTTTTTAAAATTATTTTTAATGCCAGAGTAAATAAGAGCACTTGTTTACTAAGCATAGTAAATGCCACTGTA
>NW_015263909.1:0-423 GCF_001447785.1 Gekko japonicus
TGCCCACAGGCTCAAAAAAATTGGGGACCCTTGATCTAGACCCACTCCAAACATCATATGAAAACGAACTGCTTGACTGGCGTGGCTCCATGGGCCGCCAGGGTTACCAGGGCCCCTTCAATATTGTGCCCCTAGGTACCCCCTGGCAGCCCTTAAAGCAAGGCACAAATATGTAAATAAATAAGTAAATGTAAATAAAATACCTTAAATATGTAAATAAATGAGACTTCTGGTGATTGGAAGCAAATCTCCAGGGTCCCACATCACTCTTCAATGGTCCCATGACAAATAAGCACAGAATAAACTGTGCAGAAGAGTTCGAAATTATGGGTTTGAGTCCTCCCTCAGCTATGAAGCTTTGGTGCGCAGGTTTGCCGGTCTCCAGATGGTGGCCGGAGATCTCCCGGAATTACAACTGTTCTC
>NW_015263910.1:0-423 GCF_001447785.1 Gekko japonicus
TCTTCTCTCCTTCCAAAATGATATCTCCCAAAGGAAACACATCCTGGTAGAGATGAAGGAAGGGCTCATGAGGGAGTTCGAATGGTGGACACTTCCATCGAACTTGAGTAGGACCATCAACTTCCCCCATTCTCAGCAACTGGTGATAACAAGGATGGGAGCAAGAGGGGCTGGGACGCCCACTGCAGGCACCGCGTAGCAAAAGGCGACAAGAGGACAACAAAGGCTCACAGCAACCGGCAAGGATTCACTAGCCCGAAGCCCCTTTTCACAAAAGCCAGGAGTATGCTGCGATGGACAGAGAATACTGTTGAGAGCATCAAGGTGGAACACCTGAAGGGTGTGTCCAAACTTCAAGTGGACTGGCTGAGCAAAGAGGTCCTCGAGCCAGGGAAATTTTTCCATTAAGGTCTCTGCACCCAG
>NW_015263911.1:0-423 GCF_001447785.1 Gekko japonicus
CGCTCTCCGGCCCCAAAAGACCCCTGCATAGCTAAAGACTATGAAGCTTTGGGGGGCATGATACTTACAAGGAACTAGTACGTGGAAGTGTTTCTTCCCTGTTTTCATTTTTGTTTCAGCAAGGAGATTAGGAGCACAGAGTGTCTTAAAATTCCTTTATAGGCCCATTACTTTCTGCCCTTCTGATAGCAATTCTTTTAACTGTTCCATTAAACTTCAAGAGCCATTATTAATGATGGATTACAGCATACACACACAAAAGCTTCAAACGTGTTATTTTCCCTAGTGTTCCCCCCCCATTTTCAACAAAAACGTTTTCAGTAATCATTTGAGAGCACAAATCTGGAGCTTCTCTGCACTCCCAAATGAGTTCTTCCCTTGTGCACACACTCCCATCCTGCATAAGGTTTATGCAGTGGAAGT
>NW_015263912.1:0-423 GCF_001447785.1 Gekko japonicus
TATTTATAAAGCTTCTCTGATCCTTACACATAAGTAAAAAGGCAAGTGATAACTAGAGAGCTGGTTTCAAAATTAGGGTTCCCGTCAATGTGGCATTCATGTAAAATACTTGAGAATCTCTTGAATAACCACATTTCCCCGTGTTACCTGAAATAGCTGTCTGGGGGGGAGGGGTAGATCTTAACAACAACAACTTTCACTTGCAGAATGGGACTTTTCCTGTTCCTCAAAAAATACCCACTTTAGAGAGTTGGGATACCCCCTGGAGTAGCTTGACACTGTGGTGTGAAGTGCTGTAACTCAGTGGGTGGGGGATTAGCAGAAATGATGGATGCTCTTCTGCCCAGTCACCTTCCACTCACAGAAACAGCATTTTTGGATCCAACCAATAATGTGTGTGAGAGAGGGAGGGGCAAGAGGTGT
>NW_015263913.1:0-423 GCF_001447785.1 Gekko japonicus
TCTCTTGGCCCTGCCTGAAGATTGGCAGCCCTAATAATGGGGTGGACACTGATCTGATTGGATGTGTGTTTACTTTGCAGTTTATGAAGGAGAGATTGAATCATGGCAGAAGAACTGTATCCCCCACACGTCCCCCTGGAGCCTCTGCTCGAAGACCTGTGGGGTGGGCATCTCCACCCGGATCTCCAACGAGAATGACCAGTGCCGCCTCGTGAAGGAGAGCCGCCTCTGTAACATGCGCCCGTGTGAGGAGGATATCACCAAACACATTAAGGTAAGGAATGCAGACGTATTTCCACCCCCTTCTTCATTATATGCCACAAGATGGCGGCACCAGACAAAGAGTTGGGTCTGTGAACAGGGGCCGTTTCCTCTGGCCCCCAGGGTCATCCAGTTTGGTGTAGCGGTTAGGAGACTCTAATC
>NW_015263914.1:0-423 GCF_001447785.1 Gekko japonicus
CCGCTCTCTCACTCGACTCGCCAACTGCCACCATGTTTTCTGCTGCCGCCACCCCGCTGTTTATGCCACTGCCACGCCACGAAGGACGGGTGCCCCCCTGCTGTAAGAGTAGGTACCCATTTTGTCTACTTGCCCTTTAACGGTAAATGGTAAGAAGTACTAGAAATGGACAGTCACTGAAGTCTCAGCCGATCAGACAACCTACAGGCAGTCCCCTCATAATATGGTACAGAAACTCATGAGGAGATTGCACCATAGATTTAGATAAACAGAGAGGTCAGGATACACAGAGCATCCTTTCCTTCCTGCTTTCTGATACTATCCCTTTGAAGTAGAATGCTATCCTTAGGGACAAAATTAACTTCCTTCCAGCTTAATTCACCTCTCTTTCACACACACACAAAGAAGGAGCACTTTCTCCAT
>NW_015263915.1:0-423 GCF_001447785.1 Gekko japonicus
TCTGCGTACTTAACCACTACACCAAACTATCTGAGGATAGGATTGTGAAGACCAGGCAAACCACAAACACCTTCCTATATGTATTTGTCAGAGACAAACCCGTCCCCCTGGGTCACCTCTCTTTTTAAAGTGAGCAGCACCCAGCCCTGTGGGTCCTTGAGGTTAAATGTACACAAATAAAGCAGACCTTTGTAAAAGTATATGAAGTTTTATCAAACAGTTAAAAAAAGGAATATTGCTATGCAGTAGTCTCTACTGCTCAGCGGCAAAGAAATAAAAAACCTAAGTTCCTATCTAATACAGTTAGTACCTGGTATTAGATGGCACTCCTTCATAGAGCATAAGGGTCCAAGCTATAGCTTAAAGCATTCTATGCGTAGCTGTCCCATGATGTAGCATAACATATCAAAACATGCTAGCATA
>NW_015263916.1:0-423 GCF_001447785.1 Gekko japonicus
CCACTGGACTCAAACTTTGTTCCATGGTTTAAAAAAATATATATCTGGTACATATCATGTCTGGCATTGCTTGGTCTATGTTGAATGTTGTATGCAACATCTTTTGGTGGGTACTTCCTGTTATATCACAGGAGATGAATTTGCATTTTTGAATTTATTTTTATAGTGGTGACTCATTTTGTTTCTTTGGGCCTATTGTTAATAAGCCCAAGGAATACGCAGCCAGTTCTGTGAGACTGTAGACTGCCCCATTGTGTACAGCTTGTGCTGCCTGTTGCTTTAAGCAGGTTCCTGCTATGTAATTCTTGCTTACCTTTGATGTGTTGTGTTAATACTTATCCTGTGCTTGACCTTTGGACTGTTGATTGTGTAGATTTATTCTCTGTGATCTGTTTTGAGTCCCAGTGAGAAAGGTGGTCTATA
>NW_015263917.1:0-423 GCF_001447785.1 Gekko japonicus
GGCTGCATGTTTGACACCCCAGCTCTAGACTACTCCTTCATCCTAAACTCCTGTCCTAGCCCCACCCTCTGGCCACCTTTTCTTTTGCCGTGCTTTCTTCTCTTTTCTTCTCCCATCCTAGGATGAACCAGTATCAGCCAAGGTCCTTCAGGGTCAAGAATAGCTCAGCCAGTTACAGGCAAGATCCCTCCGTCCCCTGTGCCCCTCTGTGACATAAGAACAGCTCAGCCAATTGCTATCAGAGACTTCATCCCCACCATTTACCACCGAATCCCTTAGGGGTGACAATGTTGGTAAATAAATGGGATCGAGCAATGGAAGGTACAGTCTCCCTGCAACGGAAACACGTCTTGTAGAGAAGACACCTGGACTGTGTGCAGCCAGGTTGAAAGATTCATACCTTGATGCCCAAAAAAACCCTAA
>NW_015263918.1:0-423 GCF_001447785.1 Gekko japonicus
TGTACTATAACTCCCCCCCCTCAAGATCTCACACAGCTATATGAATTGAGGCCGTCACATTCTTGATTCTGTTATCATACAGCTGTTATACATGACTTGAATATTCAAAGCTTTGATACATAGTTCCAGAGAGTAAGAGGGACAGAGTGGTATGGAAGAGCAACAGATGGCTTGACACATGGGAGTTATTTGTAGAGCTGTGCAAAACCTCCCTAACAAAGCACTCCGATTTCACTTAGTTTGGGGATTTGCTTCAAACTTGCGGTAGGCAGGCTGGATTTGCTGAAAGCTGTCGCTGAGACTCAGGAATGTTCCAAGCAGCCACAGGTGCTCAGCAAGGTCTGTGCAAGGCTCAAACTGATGTGTGATTAGGGGTGGGCATGAACCGAGCCATGAAGCAAAATTCATCACAAATCTTGCCCT
>NW_015263919.1:0-423 GCF_001447785.1 Gekko japonicus
TGTTGTTCAATTTATATATAATGACTGTGACCTCTGGTGTAGGGCAGGAGGCTAACTGTATCTGCTTATGCCATGTCCCTGTACAAATAGTTTCCCTCCCACTTCTTTGAAACTTTTCTCAGCCCTTCAGGGGAAACATGCAGGGACCCTGTCAGCATCTGTGTATTATTCCTTCCAACACAGAACTAAAGACCAAACTGTATGCTACATCGATCTCATATCCTCCCCTCCATCGGCCAAAGGGCTTCCAACACAGCCTTGGCCAGGAGATGTAGGAGGGGCAGAGTCCTGATGGATGTCGCTGTACCGATTCCACAACATTAGTTCTAGTGCAACCCCGCAAGTGACCTCACTGCATTCGTGCAATGCTCTGGGATCCACCCCAAACTCTTGAGTGTCATCAGGGGTCATTTTGTAGAAAAA
>NW_015263920.1:0-423 GCF_001447785.1 Gekko japonicus
CCTCGCTTCTTGAGGGATTTTTGTTGTTGTCGTAAATTCTGACTTTCCACTTGCAGCAACTGTGTTATGTTGCCTTCAGTGTTAGGGAGTGCCTTGCATAAGGAAGTTTCCTGAGTGGCTCTTGAGAGAGGCAAGAGAGTGTGAAAAGTGACCTTTATAGCAGGCTCTTTCTTTAGATCGCTGCAAAACAAGGCCGCCAGCTACAGATGAACGTTTATGAATTAAGTCCTGCTCTGGGCACATCTTCGTGTCAAGTCCCTGAGGAATTTGAGGTGGCCCCTGGGGATGGGAGGAGACATCTCTCCCACTACTCCATGCTTGCCCACACCTTGGGGCCAGACAGAGACCTGGAAAGAGAGGTTGAGAAGACCCAGGTAGGATCAAAATAAGTTTCCTTTAGAGATGTGAAGGCCCGGAAAAAAA
>NW_015263921.1:0-423 GCF_001447785.1 Gekko japonicus
CCTCCTCCTCCGTGCACTCCGCCCCTCCTTCTCCCACCCCCAGCCACATCCCCAGCTATTAAAGGGGTTGGGAAGATAATGAGCTGACAGGGAAACACAAAATCAAAGCAGCCCCCAAGCTCCCGTTGTGCTCATTGAGAGAAACAAGATGGTAATTACAGGGACAGCGGGCAATTAAATGGGTTGAGGGCTAATTAGAGCCATCAGGTGGGAGCCTGCCACAAGGGACTTCACCAGTTTTGTGGGGATGGAGACTATCAGGCCAGTTTGCTGCGGGGGGGGGGGTGTGCTTCACTGTCCTGATCCAGATCCAGGGGAACCCCCCACCGACCTTAGTGGTATTGCTGCTGGGACAACCTTAGGCCATGCCCACCTTTCACCAAGTTAATCTTAGGTTGCACATATTGCCTTGGACCTTAGTTT
>NW_015263922.1:0-423 GCF_001447785.1 Gekko japonicus
AGTCTTCATTTTACCTGTGTACATTCACCTGGTTATAAAAGAAAGAAGGAATTGCTAATTTATTATTATTTTTTTTTAAAAAAGAAAGACTGTAAAACAGGGCAAATAGACAAGTTTCCGTAGCCAGACTGAGAATTCCTTAAATAAACAAGGAGAAAATTGCTCTTTTCTCCGGTGCCGGCGAGTCTGTCAAAGTCACGTCGAACTGACAAAGCTGTTCAAAGATTCTGTGTTTGTCTTAACAATGGTGTTCTTTCAACAGCAGAAAATGCTCTTCGTTTACCTCTGCGTGCCTGCCCAGGAGCAATTCTGCACCTTTGAAGGATGATAACCTCCAAGTCTTGCAGCAGAGGGGTTTGTCAGGGATCCTAAAAATAAATGAGTAATTCTAATTAGGTGCTCATTAAAAGAGAGAGAGAGAGA
>NW_015263923.1:0-423 GCF_001447785.1 Gekko japonicus
CCCCCTCCAGCAGGAGGGTTCTGACTTTCCCAGAGGTCACAGGGAGCCGTTGTGGGAGGAGGCGGGGGGGCCCCATACAGGCCCCGCGTGGTCGTCTCGCAGGAAGCCCAGGCTCAAGCGACCCCCGTCCCCGAGGCCAGCTGCCGAGACTCTGGAGATCGACTCGCGCCCAGGGCTTTGACCCGCAGCGATTTGGTGGCCCTGTCCCAAGAGGCGGGGGCGGGCAGCTTTCCCCCCCTCCCCCGGTTCTTAAGACGCGCTGCTGTTGCGAGGGCCAAATAACGTGTCAGTAGTCCCTGGTTGAGGTGGGCTGCACGAGGCGACTTCGGCGCGTGGCGGCCTCTTCCGGGAAGCTTCCGTGTGGCGGCGGCTCTCTGCGCGGGTTCCCGGGGGCGAGTTCCCGCTCACAGGGGGCCCTCAGGG
>NW_015263924.1:0-423 GCF_001447785.1 Gekko japonicus
CTTTCATGGTGAAGTATAGAAGAGGCAGTCCTGCTGTTCCACTGTAAGTCCCTGTTTGGTGAGCTAAGGAGGAAAAAGTTGAATTACTTCCTACCAGAGGCCTAGTCTGAATGCAGTGTGTTTCAATGTGGCAGACTTTTTCAACAGGAACAAAATGTCTTTAGATCTGAGATTAGCAACACACCTTTCCAGAAAAAGGCATTATAATTTAAGGGCACAAAGGATCTATATTCCCTCTAGTGGTATGCATCAGGGAGGGCCCATCTCACAAGTTGTTATCATATGTCCAAGTATGTTCAATATATTGGTGGACATGACTGATAAAACTGGATTCAAATAAATGAGAGACTTGCAGTATAATCCTTAACAAAGCTGCAGCCTTCTAAATATATAAACTTCAATGGACCTAGAAGGGTGTAACTC
>NW_015263925.1:0-423 GCF_001447785.1 Gekko japonicus
TCTTCAGGTAGGACCAGGATAGCTCAGGATAGCTTGGCTAGCGGCTGTGCCGCAGAGAACATAAAGCAAAGTGTTTTAATCAGTGCCGTTTAGTTCTGCTGCTGGTGTGTCTGTCCTGCCTGGGAGGTGGAATTCACCCTTCTGGCCCAGACCATCATGTGGAGTTGACCTTTCCAAGGAAATGGAGGAGGAAAAAGCCGTGCATGGTGGCCATAGATTTTTGGCCCTGTTACATTAGTTCCCTGTAATTCTTTCGAGCTGCCTTATTACCGGCTCAGAGCATTGGTCCATCGGCCAGCTCTTGTGGGGTCTCCCCTAGAAGATTCTCTGGAAGCTGCACTGCTTTTGACATGAAGCACCAGTAGACTAGCTCTGTGTCAGTTCTCTGGTTGTCTAGCTGGGGCCCAGGTGGGAAGGTGGCCT
>NW_015263926.1:0-423 GCF_001447785.1 Gekko japonicus
CCTTTGTTCACAGAAATTAAAGACATTCTCTCACCACTGGTTAATTAACGACATACAACCAGCCCAAACCGAATTAAAGGGTTGCTGTAGCCAAAAGAGTTTCAGCACAGTCGTACAGTCCTAATGCAGTCATCACACATAGCTGTGGTATAAAATCAGCACTCATTCTATTTTCCAATGAAAAAGATTTCAGCAGAGACAGTAAGGGGAATGCCACTCTGACCATAATACCCAATGGCTATTTCCGCCTGAATATCAGAAGTTCTAGTTTTCTGTGATGCCTTTTCTGGTTCTACAAGCAGTTCCAAAGTTTTCCAGCCTCCTTCCTACTCCCATTCACAGCAAGAGTCTGGCTATAAGTTAACAAATAATCAAGTTTCTCTGTGTTTCTAGTACAAATCCTCTTCCATATTTAATAATAAT
>NW_015263927.1:0-423 GCF_001447785.1 Gekko japonicus
ACACACACACACACACACACAAATCACAGAGTTATGGGGGTGTTTTTGATTCACATGCCACTGGATGTTATTGCTAGTAAACGCTCTAGAGGCAAGCTGGACATTGGGGAGGAAGCAGGGACCCAGACAAGTAAAAGCCACGTCAAGTCCACAAAACCAGCCACATGCCCTTGAAGACCCACATCTCACACTGGCTTGCTGCAAGAGTCTGTTTTCAGTTTCCTTTGCTACTTTCCAAACCCTCCAAGCAGTCACTGCCATCCTATGCCCCAGCAGGTTTGGTACCTCTAGCAGCCAACAGACATCGAAGACCAAGACAGGAACATCTTTAGCTATCAGTCGGGCATCCATCACCGCATCATCCAGTCAAGGTTTCAACAGGTGTCTCCGAACTGCAGAGAGACAGAATCATGGAATCACAGA
>NW_015263928.1:0-423 GCF_001447785.1 Gekko japonicus
CCTCTTGAAAAATTTAAAACCAAATCATAACATAAAGGAAGCAAACACAATTTAAATATACAGTAAAACTCACATTTTAACCAGCAAACTAGCCAAAGCATTTACCATTAAAACCTTCAATGCAATGTCTCGCAGAATCTTCTAAAAGTCTGAAGGCTGGGGGCTTAACTATCAAAATTAGGACATTTGTTCAACAATGACAGAGTAGATCAAATTACCCCAAAGTAGGGGACAACCAGAAGTAAGGGTACTGTGTTGAATGAAGGGGTTGCACAGGAACATATGATAGCAGTTAGACCTCTCATTTCGCTGAGGGGCTGTTTATAGCTAGAACAACCAGAAACACCCTTCTTAAACATATCATCTCAAAAAATCATAGTGCAAGACACTGCATAGCCCAAAGTGACACAAAATGGATGCCAG
>NW_015263929.1:0-423 GCF_001447785.1 Gekko japonicus
TGTCATAAATGCAGCAGCTTGAAAGGAAGATTGCAAAACAAACTATCAACGAAGGAACATAAAATAAAAGACATAAAACATACCTAAAGAGTTTTCAGCATCATGCCGTGCAAAATGTAATAAACTGTAAAGGCTCCACCACAAGTACTTTAAATCACACTAAAAATGTAATTCTGGAAATTACTAATGGCCAGAGCTTACACATGAATCACCCAATATCAGATGCTTGATTGCTGTATGTGGGTTGGACGATACCACCCACAAGTCTACAAACCCATAAAGGATGTGTCACTTTTTTATCCCCCTCCCCTTTCCAAAATAAGTTCAGGGTGATGTACGTGATTCTCTCCTCCTCTGTTTTATCATCATGACAACCCTGTAAGGGTAGCCAAGGCTGAGGGAGTCACTGGTCCGGTGACACAG
>NW_015263930.1:0-423 GCF_001447785.1 Gekko japonicus
GCATGCTGTACACGATCAAAGGAAGGGACCACTGATCTTAAATATGACATGGGCATTGCAAAAGCATTCATATGTGAGGCTTTGTACTTATTTAAATCGAGATGCTACCTGTGCAAAACGGTGATGCAGGGCTGGATCAAGTAGTCTTGCCATTTGTCCACCTGCCGTTTGTCCACCATCCTCCTCCACATCCTCCTTGAAGATTTGAGGAACAGTTGAAAAATTGCCTCCATAGTGATGTTCTAGGTCTTTACCACAAAGATTAGCAGTTATTCCTAGAATACCACCTGGAAGTGACATCAGATCCTTCCCAAGTTCCACCCACCCTAGGTACCACCCTTAAAAAATAGAAATGATAGGATCAAGTCATGCTGAGGCTCTAAGCTTTTTTAAGAGGCTCCATAAGGTAAAGGTTCCCTTGCT
>NW_015263931.1:0-423 GCF_001447785.1 Gekko japonicus
GAAGTATGCTTGCCTGGGAGGACTGGACTCATTTCCCCTGCGAGCTCGGAACTGGCAGCCGAGGAGTGTGGGGAGAGAATTTGAGGCAGAGGTTTGGTCTGGTCACCATCGCCAGACTCTGATGGCTGGTACAAGGTGGCCAGCCAGACCTGCAAGAAGCAGCTAGGACCTAAGTAAGCCAGAGCAGGCCAAGCGACAAAGCTCAGTTCTGCCCCTAAGAGCATCTGAGGCCAGCCTGGACTTTGGCTGGTTTCTCTCAGTAGGCTGGCGAAGGTTGAGGCAGCGGGTTGGGTCCTGGAGTTCACTGTTGTCTCCTCTGACCGGCGGTGGCTCCTCCAGGCCTCAGGCAGAGAAGGGCCTTTCCCCAACTCCCTGAGGTCCTTTGCAGAGGGCCTGCCACCAGTGTTCCCTTTAAGCTGTGGA
>NW_015263932.1:0-423 GCF_001447785.1 Gekko japonicus
AGCTTAGAGGGAACACTGGGCAGGAGTCTTCCTCCCCATCATGGTGGCATTTTGAGCCCATTTGGTTTCTTTTATTTTTAAAAGCCATTTCCAGCAACTGCTGAGTGGCTACAGGGAACCCAGGTTGGTCAGGGGGACCCACACCCAACTTGTTAAAAACCCAAACATTTAGGTTGACCCTTAGTTAGATCACCAGAAGGATGATTTTCCCTTTGTTTATTTGTAGATAGAAATTATACACCAGAGTGGCTAATGGGTCAGTCTGAAAGCTCAGAGTTGAAATAGATCAAGGGCAAATGTATCATTCAGGTATGCTTGTAGGGTTGCCAGTCCCCAGTTTAGAGTGGGGGATTCCCTGTTTTCGTGGGCTTCTGCTTGCCACCAGCCAGCTGGGCAGTGGGAGGAAATTCCCTCCCAACAACA
>NW_015263933.1:0-423 GCF_001447785.1 Gekko japonicus
ACACCCCCAAGCCTTCCTCTGGCTGTCCCGGATCATTGCTTTCCCTTTCTTAGCCTCCTTGAACCAAAGGAGGTTCCAGGTGTATCTGGCAGGGGGGTAAAGGGATCCCTTTGTGGTGCGCATGAAAGCCATTCCTATTTTCCTGGTAGAATTCTGCTTCCCACACGTCAATGAGATCTTTAATCGCTTTCCCAGCATGAATTCCGGGAAGCTGACAGCTTACCCTGATTCACACGTGCCAAGGAATTATTTGTTGCCAATTCAGTGTGCAATCCGTCACCACTTAAAATTGCCACATTTGCACCTGTGTCAGCTCTCTTAGAACTTAAAACAAGCACGTTTCTAGCCCTCATGGGTGGAAAGAAACATTTTAAACAGTGTGATCAATATGGGAAGAAATTTGAAAAGCCGGCTGACTGCATC
>NW_015263934.1:0-423 GCF_001447785.1 Gekko japonicus
GTCGATGGCTTTCACGTCCCTTTTAGGGCAAAGTCAGCATTTGCAACTGGGCTTGGGACCAAATAGGCAACATGTGAAGTGGGAACAGTGTTGGAGTTATAAATTCCATTTGGCAAGCTCCAGTGAATAAACCAAATTGGCAGTTCTGTTTCAGACCAGTTAAAGTTTCCAGTAAGTCTTCAGTGGCAGCCTGGTGGGCTGTTGTACATCTTGGTCGGTCACAAGCTAGACAGACCTGTCATAGACTGTTGTGTGGCTTCCAACTTCTGCACAGCATGTCCAAAAGCAGTGTGCGTTTGACGAGAAGCCTCAGTTGATTCTGGTGTGTGTATGTACCTGCATGATGGATGTAATCAGAAATGTGTGTTTGCAGTGAGCGCATGTTACAGATTTACAGGAATGTAAATCTTGATTGTTTAGTGA
>NW_015263935.1:0-423 GCF_001447785.1 Gekko japonicus
AAAAAAATGTACAAATTGTCTACTATCTCATTCTTCATATCTCATGATGGTGAAGTATGGACCATGCTGAGGTCCTCCTCCATCAGTATTGCTCCTTCTGGAAACACAGAGCCAAATGGAGCCTATCAGCTGTGGGTGGTACTTCATAGATTCTTGATATGCATCCTGTGATTGCTGTCAGCCTAAGCCTACAAAGAGCTATATTAGTTCTTATGGTGGCATTTCAGAGTGTTTGTATAAACACAGAACTGTCTTCCTCCAATCAGATACAAAAAGGATCTGGGAATCAAGCACAAACATAAAAAAAGATGCATGACTGAGCTTTCTGCCTAGCTTATGTCACTCCTAGTTAGTGATTCTGCAGACTTCACCATGAATACAGTCAGACTTACCATGTCTGAAGGTGTTGATCAGATGAGAGCA
>NW_015263936.1:0-423 GCF_001447785.1 Gekko japonicus
AATATTTTTAAAAGATAAATGTTAACAGGATACGTAGGGTGTACCTTCTAGATCCTAGACAGCCGCCTGTGCGCCAGAACCTACCTTCCGTCTGTAACCCGCCGGATCCCCCGCCAAGCACCCCACCAGCCACACAAGAGGCAGAGAAGCCCAGCTTCCCCCTACCAGCATGTTGATTCCAATGTAGCAACTCTTCGCCCGGCCACATGACACAGCAGCTGATCGTTCCGGTCCTGTCTTAAAAGGGCAAGGCACTCTTAAAAGGGCAAGGGTTTTGCCCCCTCATAAAGGGGCCGCGGCATGCCAGAGTCCCTACAGAAAGGAATTCTGGATTGAGCCAATTTATTAGGATTCATTTGAATCCTTCCGAGCTGGGCTAGTAACGAGAAGACAGTTTCCAAAGCGTAGCTAAACTGTTGCAGT
>NW_015263937.1:0-423 GCF_001447785.1 Gekko japonicus
CCTCATAAAAAATGAGTTTGATACCCCTGATCTAAAGAGTGGCTATGTTTCCAGAGTGGAGTTCTCCTTGGCTTCCTTCTCCCAACACAGGTTGACGCACTGTAAAATTTTGCTACAAGACACTGAGTTAACCTCCTCGCACCTGACTGCTCCATTACCATGTGAAGCCTGAAGTAAGCCTCAGGCAGGGTGGATCGCAGCAGTCCTTCTTGTGGGTGCATCTTCCATCTAGGCTTCTTTTTAAAAAAAAAATGCACTCCAACGAAGAGTTTTGTGTAACAAGGTTTCATAAACACTGGCTCCCTCTTTTTTGTTTTTTGCTGACCTTTCGGATTTCATTCTAATAGACCAGGTGTCCCCACGTGGTGCCCATCCCCCAGCACCTTCCTGGTCCCTGTCAGATGCTTTCAGAAAGTGGACGGC
>NW_015263938.1:0-423 GCF_001447785.1 Gekko japonicus
TACACCAAACTGTAATGGTGACATGGCACCACCACTACTGCATCTGTGCGGTGAGTCGATAAAGGCATGAATACCTCTTGCCCTTTGGGATGAGTTGGAGGAACCCGCGCTAGTCTGCTGTGACCGGTTTGCAGACGCTAGCTCACACCCGTTCCAGCTTGAATGCCACACTAAATGCAAGCCCAGTTCTAGACGAGACACTTGCCCTGTCGTTTTGGACGCTTTTCTGTGTATGCTGCCAGACGATGTGGAAAAGATCCTCCCGAGTCCTGCACTAGTCTTCTGGCTTCTTGCCCACACCGGTCCAATGTCTCTGCCAGAAAGAGGCCGGCCGTTGTGGTTAACTCTTCCTCGAGGGAGAGCAGACTCCCTCTGGCTTTGAATGCAGTCGGGGTGCAAAATAATCCTTGGAATTACAATCCA
>NW_015263939.1:0-423 GCF_001447785.1 Gekko japonicus
CTGCTCTAACCTCGTCTGGTCGCCAAAGGTGAGACTCTGTGAGGGTCTAGGTGGTGGCTCTATTTCCATTTCCATTTTGAGTAGTTTTGGTTTTGGTGCTGACAGGATTCCCGGGGAGGGGGCTCTTCGGATCGACTGCATCTGAATGCTCGTCCTCCTCGGATTCACTGCAGTAAAGGTCAATCAGACCTTCTGGGTGAATGGCAGAAATTATTGCTCTTTGGAGTCCCAATTGTTACTTAAGGGATTCAATTTCCTTATGACAAGAGTTGTGTGACAAGTCCTCTTCTGGCATGATTTTGCTCTGCTAGGAAGCACGCGGCTGATTAGGCTGCGGCTAATTCTTCTGTGATCTTAGCTAGAGATGTTTCTGCCTGTTTTGCCCTTTCAGAAGCTTCAGCGGCAACACGTTTTGCCTCTTGC
>NW_015263940.1:0-423 GCF_001447785.1 Gekko japonicus
CTGGGCTTTTTCTACAAAAAAATCCCCTGTTGTCAACCCAAGATACTAATGACACTAGCCATGCCAGCCCCATGCCTTATACTTCTTCTCCGAGGTGTCCCTATTCAAACTTTCCTGAGAGATGAGAGTTCCAGAGTTGTAGGGGCGATCGCAGAGAGAACTTCTCTATCTGTTCTTACTGTCCAAGAGCAAATTCCTATAAGCAAAGTAGCCACCGGCTGGTGATATCCGAGCATATGGAAACTATTCCATGCAGATGGATTACAAGAGCTCAGCAGGCAGAGCCTCCCATCCCCACTCTGTCATTGCAATTTATCCCTCTTGTAAAGTTTATGCTGAAGACTGCACGGTGATCTTCAGTAATGAATAGAGCCTTTGAAATAAATCTTGCCAACCCTCAAGATGACCTTGAGTGCAAAAAAA
>NW_015263941.1:0-423 GCF_001447785.1 Gekko japonicus
CACTTTCAGTCTAACCTAGCTCACAGCACTGATGCAGGGATAAAATGGGAGGAGGACTCAAATTTACCACCCTGACCTCCTTAGAGAGAGGGTCGCATAAACATATTTTAGAAACCATCCCTCTTGCACCTCAACAAACCTTAGTCCACTGAAGACATTTTGGCCCTGCGTGAATATGAAGCAGAATGGCTTGAATAACTCAAAGTTTTAGTAGCACAGTCCTTGAGTGCTACTGTAGCAAGAGGTAGGATAAAAATACCTTGAATAATTTTTAAATTAGAACGAGAAGAAGGTACTACTTAACTGGGAATCTGCATTTGGATGTGCACAAGGAAACCCTAAGTATTCCCCAAGGAGATGGCCTAAGTGATATTCTTAATTCTTTCTTCATAGTCTACCTTTGCCTATGGGAATGACACAACC
>NW_015263942.1:0-423 GCF_001447785.1 Gekko japonicus
ATACACCAGAGCTACTTTTCATCAAGTGGGAGGGAGGAAAGCAGTAGAAACTTAATATGCCAACGATTATTCATTTGCACCATCAACCGGATTCCCCCTCCCACCTCCTTTCCTAAGGAACGTTTCTAATCTTGCGGTTATAGATAAAGAGCAACCGGAGAGTTAGCCACGATTGCTTTTGTTGGCTCACGAAATGGAAGGAAGAAGATTCGTCCCCGGCGAAAGCCCGTAATTTTAAAGTTTGTTAAAAGAAATCACTGAGTATAAAATGCCTTCTTTTGTTTTCTTTCTTTTCTGAAGAGCATTCATTACTCACCTACTCCTCCCGAAATGCTCTGTGTAGAGATACTACTACCATCTTACTAGAGGTAGTTCTGTGGCTGATTCGGCATTGTCTTTTGAGAGCCAGTTTGGTGTCGTGGT
>NW_015263943.1:0-423 GCF_001447785.1 Gekko japonicus
ATTTTAACTCTACCTTCTTGGGTGTTTGCAAGGAAGATGCATGCCTTGCAGCCTCTCAACATTTTGTGACTGGCCTCAGTATTCCACGCCAGCTATTTTTTAAAGCGATCCTAGACTCTATGGCATCCATTTCATAGCGGTCCCCACTTCCAAAAGCACCCACAAGTGCAGCAAGATCGAGGAAACCGGCTCTGCCAATGCCATGGCTTACTGACAACCGGGTTTAAGAATATCACCTTAAGGAAAAGACTAGATCAGCCAAAGCCAATGGCCAAAGAATGGCCACCCTTGGGGGGCTCGCTTCCCCCCCTCCACTCCCACCCCTACAAGAAAGAACTCTGCTCTGTCAGCAAATGTGAGGGGAAGGATTCTGTATCGTTTCAATCTCTTTGCAAGCTGCCTTTGAGTTCCCTGGATCAAAAG
>NW_015263944.1:0-423 GCF_001447785.1 Gekko japonicus
CAGATGAGTGAAGCTCTCATGGTGGAGCACGGCAGGAGAGGCAGGCAGAGTTACTTATAATGGGTAGCTCAAGGACCCACAAAGTGGTCAAATCCCTGCCTTAGATGGGCTCGCACTTCTGCCAGACTACCAGAGTATTCTTGGATCCAGATATGCTCCTAGAAACTGAGCTTCAGACAGCAGCCAAAAGGACATTTTATCCTCTTTGGCTAATTCACCAATTATGCCGTTTCCTGAGACAAAAGAATGTGGTGCCAGTGGCATATGCTTTAATGAACTCTCAGTTGGACTACTTAATGTGTTCTATGTGAGGCTGCCCTTGGAGGCTGTTAGTAAGTCACAGTGAGTCCAGAACACAACCAGATCAGTTTAGTCAGGGGTGTCGAACTCACTGGTTATGAAGGCTGAATCTGACATAAATGA
>NW_015263945.1:0-423 GCF_001447785.1 Gekko japonicus
TCCTGCAGGAAATGACCCCTGCTTCCTACCTTTATGACTTCATTCTGTGTGATGGCACACCTCAAAAATTTGAAGAGGGTTTAATCCTAGCTAACAGATGTGCTTCTATGAAACCCCTCTTTAGTTTGGCACGTTGTGCTCATTGTCAAATTAAGTTAGGTGCCATACATTGAGCTATAATTGGTTAGTAATAGCAAATGGATTGGAGCTCAGGAAAATCGGGTGGGATAAAAGACACCATCCTATTGAGTCCTGCTCCTTCACAGTTCGGGTGTGTCCCATCAATCCGCGCCTTCACATTGCACAAGCTGTTGGCTGCAATGTGACTTTTGGTTTGTGGGCTGAAGCAAAAGGCAATTAAATGGAATGTTATTTTATACGTATATTGCTGAACGTGCCCTGACCTGGACGGCCCAGGCTAGC
>NW_015263946.1:0-423 GCF_001447785.1 Gekko japonicus
GGAAGGGGGCGGCGGGGGGCAGCCCCTGGCCCCCCTGAGCTCCAAGCGCCTCTCCGCCGCCTCCTCCCTCAAGCCCGGCGGCCTGGGGGGCACCGCCGTCGCCGCCTCCCCCCGGCGGGTGATCGTCCAGGCCTCCACCAGCGAGCTGCTCAAGTGCCTGGGGGAGTTCCTCTGCCGGCGCTGCTACCGCCTCAAGCACCTGTCGCCCACCGAGCCCATCCTCTGGCTGCGCAGCGTGGACCGCTCCCTGCTCCTGCAGGGCTGGCAGGACCAGGCCTTCGTCACCCCCGCCAACGTGGTCTTCGTCTACCTGCTGTGCCGCGAGGTGGTCGACGGGGACCTGGTGGCCAGCGAGCACGAGCTCCAGGCCGCCCTCCTCACCTGCCTCTACCTGTCCTACTCCTACATGGGCAACGAGATCTC
>NW_015263947.1:0-423 GCF_001447785.1 Gekko japonicus
AATAAATAAATAAATAAATAAACAAATCCCAGTGACTTGAGAGAAGAGAGTATTCAGTAATGGCTTCCCTAAAGCAGGTGGTGAACAGAGATGCGAAGGTCTGGAGAAAGGAAGGGGAAATGTGGAAGAAAACATGGTATGTGTCCCCCTGGGCCCTTTATTCATTTTTTCCAATGGAAAGCATTGGGGAAAATTACAGTGAAATAATTTCACTTTCAGAAAGAGTGAAAGGCTTTGTTAGACAAGGTTTTTCACTCTCAATGAATACCATGAAAATGAATTTTTTTCTCAGTGGAAAAACTGGCAAATTTTAGGGACACTGAAAAGACGTTCTACCAACTACTCTCTTTTTCGGAGAGAAAATACTTTCCCTTACAAAGCATTTCAGCCATTCCAGAAGGGACAGCTGAAAAAAGTTAAAAA
>NW_015263948.1:0-423 GCF_001447785.1 Gekko japonicus
CGAGGTCGCCCCCTGGTGGCTGCAGCATGGGACAGGTGCCGGACCACCCTGCTGGGATTGGCAAGGGAGGTCGGGGCCAGCCTAGGGTGGGGCGGCAGCCCACATTCTCCACCATCTTGTATGCCGTTGTCGGGACTCTCATACAGGCCTCAGAATGGGAGGGGGGTTGCTTCACTGAGTCCTCGTTTTCTCAGCTGGAAGGCTTCACTGGTAGGCATGAGTCTCCAGCCCTCCGGTCAGCCTCCGCCTTCCTGCTACTGCCGTTGCCCTGGGCTCTTGATGAAGACCGGCTTCCCCGGTGCCTCCTGGGGCTGTGGAGGGGCCGAGGCGTTGGTGGCCACTGAGGGCCACTGCTGTAGCCCGGCAGTCCCGCTCGCCACTCCAGGGCAAACAATACCCAAGTACTCAAGAGCAAGCAAAGCA
>NW_015263949.1:0-424 GCF_001447785.1 Gekko japonicus
GAGAAAGCGTGGCCTCAAGTTGATGTGAAATAGCAAAGGTCAAACTGCAAACAGCCTTGCATGCTGAAATCAGAGTTATTTAACTTCAATAGAAGTTCACTTCAGTAGAATGGGGAAGAGAGTGTTTTAGGGCTTGGCAGTCATCTCAGGACTGTCTGCTCATTGGCCAGAAGATGGAAGGAAAGAGGTTACGTCTCACTGAGCAACTGGGGACACAATCTAGCCTGCACATCTGATCTCTTAGATCTCTTAAATCTTTAGCTCTTAAATAAGCAAAAGACTTTTGTTTTGTATATGAAACATTCAAGGCAGGTGCTTGGGAAAACGTCTCAGGCAGTCTCTGGCTTCCCCCTTGCAAGAAAGACGGATTAGATTTGTTTTATTTTGTCTAAAGTAAAAGAGAGAGATCTTGGAGTTGTAGTAG
>NW_015263950.1:0-423 GCF_001447785.1 Gekko japonicus
CGTGGGTTTTCGGTACACAGGAGTGCCACAGATCTCTCTGGAGTCGCTGCAGAGATTGTGTCGGCCTTCTGTGAAAATCTACCGTGAATATCAATAAAAAGAACAGATTCTACCGGACGCTCCCAAGTTTGCCATTATGGTGGTTCTCTTGTGTGTGGATTGATGCTTCCCTCCAAAATTAGTTTCCTTTAGAACCCTTCATTGAATCATGACCACCGGTGAGGCAGGACGCAGATCAGACCCCCGGCACAATCTCCCGGAAATGATTTATCCTACTTTGTTTGAAGAAACACTGGCTGAGAAATTATTCAGCATACTTTGCTTTTATTCTCAAGCTGTGCTCAGACGTGTTCCGGTCCAGACTTAAATGAGAGGAACCACCGCCTTAGAAAACCCAGCAGCACATAGGGTTGTCAGCCCCCA
>NW_015263951.1:0-423 GCF_001447785.1 Gekko japonicus
AAAAAAACTATGAACCTGAGGATTGCCCCAGGTTGGTAGAATCCGTAATCACAGACATGGTTGACCCTGCATAATTAGACATAGATTTATCATATTATGCAAAATAAATCAATAACTGTTTGCTGGAGGGGATCAGAATATCCATAAGAGTGGACTGGATGTTCTATTGGGTCCCTTTTGTGATACAGTTAATCATCTGGGCAAAATCCTGACTGTATTAACTTCATTTCGGTTGGTAGATGGTTAATTCACACAACCATTGGGCTTATGGTGATTTCTTGAAAATTCCATACATGCTAACTCTTTGCCTTTGATCAACTAGTTATGTCCATCTACCACTGGACACACAATCCAGCTTTCGGAATACTGCTATACAAATGTGATTTGCCAATAGCTGCTGAAATCTAAATCTTGTGTATGGTG
>NW_015263952.1:0-423 GCF_001447785.1 Gekko japonicus
TTCATGGAATGCTTTCAGTACATAACAGTTTGATTTGTTCTTTGTTTCATGAAGAACACTCCCTCCCCCTGCCACATTTCAGAGAACTTGGTAAATTACCCTATTTGGATCCATCTGGCTTTTTGCTTGGCTTTTCCATTTTCAATCAAGAATCCTTTACAATAGAAAGATGCGGTATTAAGCAGAACTATACCCTTCTAAGACCATTGAAGTCAAAGTTTGGGAATGCACTGTGAATCCCCAGTTAGCCTGTTGCTTTGTTTCTGCTTATTGATGCCTGCTCTGATGAATGACCTTAATTGACAAAACAGAGAACAACCCCAACTCCTACCCTGCACCACAAACCACATCCCTTTACACTGTAAAAGACTGTATTCTTACTTCAGTTTGCAGTGAAGCCTTTAAGTTCCCTCCTTTCACTGT
>NW_015263953.1:0-423 GCF_001447785.1 Gekko japonicus
GTGCCACTGGACTCTAAATTTGTTTCACGAAATGTTGATACACATTTGACCAAAACTCTGCCCCCAAAATAGAAAAGACAACTTAGGAAGGAGGAAGGGTGACTTTAGGGTACCCAGGCCTCTCCAAGCATAAAAGAATCTTGTCATTCATTCCTTCTAGTACACCTTCTCTTTTCTCCGCCCCTGCTTTTTGGCCTTCTCCCCCTGCCCATGAGAAGAAAGCACCGTCTGGAGCGGGTTGGAGAAAAATGTATATATTAGCGCCGTTCGAGATTTATGTATTAATTTCTAATTGTTTTTTAAATGCTTCTAATTTTTTCTTAAATTATGTATATCGCCTAGAGCCTTGCTGTCCTACAGGGATTAGGCGATTAAGAAATTCGATTTAATAAACAATAAACCTATGTTAGAAGCACTACCTAA
>NW_015263954.1:0-423 GCF_001447785.1 Gekko japonicus
GTGTCTGCCGTTTTCGCTATTTCTTTGATCTCTTGTACCATGCTTTTAATGGAGGTTTGAATTGGTGCAAACAGTCCTTCTACAATAGCCGTCATAGATTGTAGAATGTCTTCCCTGAGGTCCTGCAGATCCCGTCGAGTTAATGGGGCCGGGTCTACATCGGCTGGGTTAACCGCCGCGTTTCTTTCGGGCGCCATTTTGTCTGAGTCCGTTTGGCCTGATTCAGAGCTGTCTGGCGTTTTAGGAGGCGAAAAGAAATTCTTAACAGAGTTTCGCTTACTTTTATAGGTTGCTGGTTGTTTCCCAAGCTGGGTGTAGGATCCCTTTTTTGGCATTAAGGCGATATAAGGCGATTTCTAGTTAGGCTTAGAGGGTTGGAGACGGGAGCTCCTCGCTTATGCGTCCACCATGTAGCGCTAAGCT
>NW_015263955.1:0-423 GCF_001447785.1 Gekko japonicus
CAGGTTCCACCTGGAGGCTGGCATCTATACGATGGGACTTATTTCAATTTTCTCAGTGTTTGCACACCCCTTTTCTGTCTCCACTTTTCCATCTTAATTGTGTGTTTCTTTAAATGTTCTCCAACATCTGTGGGTGGAGGAATACCAACCAGTAAGTCAGAAAGAGGAGGGGAGCACTGAAGTAGGCCTTAAATAGCCTTACCATTTTGTCCACTCCTATATTCTGTTTCTTGCTCTGCACTGTGAAGCAGCAAGAGGTGGGGAATGGGGGAGGGCATCGGTGGAATGCTGTGATGTCCCTTCCAACTGAGTGGTGGAAGTGACATTGTTGTGTTAGTGACACTCTAGGAATTTCCTGAATCATTATGGTTGTTACCATACAGATTGGGGGAAGTTCCTTCCACCGGCTCAACCAGAAGTGAC
>NW_015263956.1:0-423 GCF_001447785.1 Gekko japonicus
ACCATTGTTGCCCATTCATATGATGAATTCAAGCAGATAATTTTAGTGTGAGGCCAAGGGAATTAAGCATTTACCTGTCCACTCCTCTACATATTACATAATTTTACTTCTATGGTATCTATATGAATTTAATTGCTGTAGAACTTGATGAGAGTAGACAATTGTTTTTGAAAAGTATACAGGGATATACACACTGATTCTAGAATGAGTTGGAGTCTAACTAAAACATCCTGAGAAGTAAATAAGAACATAATAATCCAGAAACAACAATCACCAGAACAACACTGGATATCTTAACAGAGTAAACAACCTCTTAGCAGTTTTCAAAATATTACAATCACGTGTATGATTGTAGAATAAAATATATATTGCATATAAATGGATGCATTAGAAAAGATCAATGTAAGTACAAGAGATCAAAAA